>NW_005842442.1:298744-312426 GCF_000455745.1 Alligator sinensis | reverse complement strand
GCCAGCCAGCCAGCCAGCCAGCCAGCCAGCCCCTTCCTCTAGGTTCCCTTCCCTCAGAGCTTTTAACTTCCTTTAGGATTGGTAATCATTCCTCTCAGCTGTCCCCCATCTCCTTGAGCAGGCAGGTGATTACTCATTAGCCCCCTGCAGCTGGGCTTCCACCTCATAGCTATGTACCTGGTTACATGTGCATCAACTTGAAGTATGCCTATGTGCACAGGAGCAGCAATGGCTACCTTCAATTGTAACTTCAGTGTTTTCTTTGCAGCGCAAATATTTTACCACAGTTATCTACACTGCTGTGACCTGAATATTATATAAAGGCTACACATTAAGATCATTCAGTAACCAAACTAGTGAGGAGTGAACTCTGCAATAAATAGGGTTTTTCACATGACACCAGTGCTCTAGGATTTGCACAAGTTCCCAATAGCAACTTTGGAGTGGAAATCCAGTTTTTTTCACCCTCTAAAGCCCTAAATAGTTAGAGACTAAGTTATGTGAGATATGGCTTCGCTTATTGTGCCCTACTGACTATTCTGAGGAATGAGCAGTATGCTCATGGAGTCAGTGGGTGCATCTGGCTAATGCACCATAGTTACTGTCCATTAAGTTTGGTGCTTGTATAACCAAGTGCTAAATCAATGCGCAGTAACTGGGGCTCCTGTGCAGTAACACCGGCACATGGCTTTTTAGTGACACTAACTGTGCTATAGTCTAATACTACTGCACATTAGCATATTAGCATGGGTTTTGCCCTGCACACTAACGCACAGTAGAATTCAGCTACTGACAAGTTAGCATCTCATGTAGACGTGCCCAGTGTAGCATAAATAGTAGCATCACAAACTTTTCCATAAGGTGATGCTGGCTATAAACTTTTTCTTGCAAAAGTGGGTCCTAGTGACCAGCCCTTTTTCTCCCTTTGTTCAACTTTGGATCCTTTTAACAACTTGCTCAGCATTGTCAGTATTTTCAGGGCAGGAATTTTGTTTCCTCTTGCTGTTAGATCATTCATAACATTCAGTGTTTCTAATTTGCTGTAAGTTGCAAATCCTTACTGTGTTCTAACAATAATGTTTGTACTATAAATGATTTGAACTGCTGTAGTCAATCACTTTCCAGCACAAATGTGATAGCTCTTCAAAGAGATACTTCCTTCTGTTGTTTATTACAGGTATACAGCATAAGGAAAGAAAAGAATGAGAACCACAATGAGGACACCGTTGTAATATTTCCTTATTAAAGGTTGGATTCAGCTGTTACAGATCCTTGCTCTCTTGGGGTCCTAGTCTACAACATTCAAGTCAATAAGAGTTTTGTTGTTGAATTTGATAGGAGCAGGAAATGGTTCTTACAGATCAGGAAAAGTGTAAAAGTTTCTTTCTTTTCTCCCATCATTTGTTATTACCTGTGTCTGCTCATTTTCATTTTGCCTCTTAATGAAAAGTTTGAGGGCAGTATGAAAATAAACTCTAAAGTGCTTCATTGCTAAAAATATAATTCTCCTCTGCCCTCCCAAGGATCCAGTTTCTGTATTAGAGTGTAGTCTTGCTTTCTTTTCTGGAGAGACAATTATTCAGTCTCACTCCTCAGACTTGCTGCTCCTTAATTACAAAATAAGGTTTTTTTTGTCTTAAGTTGAAAGTAAGTGAGGAGTATTCTGGCCTCACTGGATATTAAGGGAACAGGATAGATTTAATTTTAGACTGTAATAAGAATGTAAGATTTTTTAAATAATTTTCTTTAATTTCAAAGGGGAAAGCAATTTGTTTTGTTTTGTTTTGCTTTTGGGTAGGGTGACCACATGGGACAATGTGAAATCTGAGACACTAACCCCTCCCTCCCCCTTTCAAGTCAGCTGTACTGCTGCAGGCAGAGGTGGGGTTGGGGTGGCATAGTGAAGCTCTGGTATTACTATTCAGACAGTTAAGGGAGTCAATGGCCTGTAAATGACCCATTGTTCGTTACTCCACAGGTGTTAACAATCATATCCCTTTTTTAATGGTCAGTCCCCTAATCAAGCTAACCTATTTGAGGGCAATTTTGTTGTCTGATAGGGCTTCTTATTTCATGGGTGATGCCACTCTGCCTCCCCACTGGATTGCCCCCTGTGCCTGGGATGCTTGTTTAAATTTCACTGGCTGGCTGGGACCAACCTCCAAAAACCAGGGCTGTCCCGGCCAAACGGGGAAGTATGGTCACCCTATTTTGGGGGTGGATTTTTGTCCTCCAGTGTTGAAAACCTAAACCACAGAAGTATGCTTCTACATGAGAAGAAAGTGTAACATACTAGAACACTCATTAGAAACAAGAACTTAAACTAGCCAGCTTAATTTTCCTTGTCAAAGTGAATGTGTAAAGTAAACCTATGGCACTGGTGAAAACAAGGTCAAAAGTCCTCCTGAAACTAGATGGCCCATTGGGTTATCAGGGTTACAGTTGATCAGCTTGTCTGGCTGACTATAGAAAAGGGAGCAGTGTGACTAGGGAGCATGGCATTTTGCCACCTTTTTCTTCCCAGACTAAATGACACATGGAGTGTGTCCAGGTAAGCACACATGTGCAGCATGCAGTGCCGCAGACTCATCTGCAGCACAGCACACTGCATGCACCACATATGCAAGCATTCCCCACACTGCTAATTTGCAGTACAGGTGGGGGAGGGAGTTGACACCAAGAGATCTCAGTGTAAAAAACCTCCTAAAAAAAGTGGGGCAGCGCATGTGGGAGCAGCATGCACTGCCCAAAACCAGAGCCTAGCTGGCTAGGCCCCCTGCTGAAGGATTGCTGTAGCGGTAGCCTCCAAAGGACTCCAGGACCCCAGGTAAGGCTGCTGGGTCCAGCCCAGTTGCTGGCCCCAGCCTTCCCTATCCCCTGGGGCAATGTGCCATGCGCCAGGGCATGCATGCACAGGGGTTCCCTAGGGACAACTTGCAGTGGCACATATTGTGTTTGTCCCCAGGGAAATGCATGTTTCCATTCATGGGGGGGATGTCCATTTTCAGATGGATTGATCTGCAGTGTGAGTCTCAAACTCTTGCCTCTGGGTACTTTAACAACTCTGCCACTGCACCTCCAAACAAGAATTAAAGTGGACCCCAAGTCATAAACCAAAACAAAACATGACTCCTGAGGAAGTCAGCCACTACTCATGGACCATTTTAGAGGTCTTCTAACATTTGGCCACCACCATAAATTGTAGGTACCGAATAGTAAAGTATTAGGTGACTGGGTTAGATCCACAACTTTTAAAGGCTGTTTTAAGACCTGGTCATAAGCCATTCATGCATCAAATTCCTTGCTCTTTCATTATGGCCTGTCTCTACACTGTGCTTGTGGCATTCAGTTTTCCTATAGACATTGGGGGTTTCCTTAAGGACCTTGTTTTTCCAGAGCTGCCATAAATAAGAGTCTCTCTAGATCCCACCCTTACTACTACTTAACAAGGATATCCATTGCAGATTTTACATTTAACTCAGCCTAATTTTTATTTGCCTTATAGTACCAGCTAATATAACTTCTATAAAAGATGAAGGAGCATTAATTAGATCTCAGTAGAGATGAAATCTTACAGGTATTTGTTATGAAGGAGGCCTAGGATTTTGGGACTTTCAAAAATGAAAGTTCGTACAAGTGCATCAATATTTTTCCCCTGCAAAATGCTCTATAAGCTAAACTTTGTCTAAAATAGCAATCCTTATCACTGAACAATGAAATACACTGGGATAATATTCTTGATACCAAGTATGTCCTATCATATTGCTAATCTTTTGAGCAAACTGGTTAGCCAAATTTTGTAATCTTCCAGGTTATTTTGGTTATAAGGAGAAACTGAAGATTAAGTTGGATAACAAATGCAATGATCTTCAGTTACAAAAATATCCAAATCCTGCTTTGTTGAATACAGGATTTAAGTCACCCAACCACACCTCCAAACTTCTTTCAGATACCGCTCTAACTGAAGAGCCCACTTTCCAGGGCCACACATCAGCCCTGTTCAGGCTGTACTGAAGTTTCCCTTTGTTTGTTTCTGTGTGGTGCGTTACTTTTTCTACACCTGTGCTGTCCCTTTTGAAAATCCTTTTACCCAAAATATTTGAATAGCTAAGAAACCTGGCATTTACCTTTATTTTGGGTAGAAGCATTCTCTCTCTCTCTCTCTCTCCCCCCTCATATACACACACAGAGGTATCTGAAGAGAAGAGTGGCACTTAATCTTGTTGAAAGTGGTAAGTTTTACCCAAAGATCTAGCCCAGAGTGTAAATGCAGTCTCACCTTGAAATCTCTGATTGATTTATTTATTTAATTACAGTCAGTCCCTTACATTATGTCCTGTATTAATGAGATGTAAAAACTCTAATAGACTTCAATGACATACTTGTAAGAATGCATTAGAAAAAACCTCATTTCTCCTTGCTACGTGCCAGTAAAAATAATGTGGAGTTTGGAAAGTAAAAGCTGGAAGCTTTTAATGAAAGAGACAGCAGAAAGTCAAAATTTGGGTTACAGCTGGATCGTGGACTTCAAATTTTTGCATTCCATGTACTCCGCAGCCTTCAAGAAGCCTGCATCCCTCCAAGAATAAGAGAGAGCTAGGAAAAAATGCCATGTTTGCATGGTCTATTACCTCTTTTTATCATGCTAAGCCATTCAGATGCCTTAGAGCACAAATAAGCAGCAATATTGAAAACAATCAAGTTAAAAATTAAAATCTGTACGTGTAGAAGACTGGTTCCTGAGCGTTCCACTTTACAGAATGTCTGTATTGGAATGGAGACCTTTGCTGGCATGCATGATGGCTTATTCCACTCTGGTGTGCTGACTCTCAACACTCATAACATTCAGTTTGAGTCCCAGCACTGCAAGACAAATTGGGAGCCACAAACCTCTGTACAAAGCACTGGGTTTCCAAATCAACATTTGAAACAAGGAAGAAAATAAAAGATTTTTTTTTTCTGCCCATGTCACTTTCCTTGTAAGCTGCAGTCAGGAAAACTTTCTTAGGCCCATATTAGGTTGTTTGTTTGTTTTTTTTAAATTGTCACTGCTGTCAAGCTTTAGGTTCATCTCTCCTGAAATCTAATTCCAGTATTAGTTGGAAGCCTTACACTTGTGAAAATATTATTGCATTTATCTATATTGTAACTTCAGACAGAATATGATAATGAGATCCCCCAACAACTCATTTCTAGCTTGGAATTCTTGATGGTTTATTTAGTTTGACTGACTGTGGTAGATTGCTGCTCTGAATATAGTTGCTATGGAAGGAATGTTTTAGTGCTGTTTCTCTTTTAAAGGGGTCACGATTTTGCAACATCTCAAATAACACTGACGGCTTAATGTCTGCAAACAATGCAACTTTTAACATTTACTATGCGCAATGAGGATCATAGTTCATAATTTATTATTCAAAAATTATGTAAAATATTTTTATGATAGAATGTGAGGAATATACTCAAAATATTCATGAAAATAAACAATACATAATAAATTTACTTTTACAATGTCAATATGTAATAAGTAGGTAATCTAAGATGCATTTAGGGCTTTAACAAATGAAATGGAATTTCAATATTTGAAAGCAGTCTTTTGAATTAGGCCAATTCTTCTATTCTCCAAAGCAATGAAAATATTTTCACTTTCTATCCATCACAACATCATTAAACTGTACTAAGTATTTTTTCTCCTAAACTCAAACAAAAAAACCTTCAGAGTATTTCCATGAATCACAACTTGTGGAAGAGGTGATATCTTTTATTAGACCAACTAGAAATTTGGAAATAAATTATTTTATTTATTTGCAAGCTTTCAGGCACAATCACCCTTCATCAGGCATAGGAAAGAGCAGAGTCTATAAAAATTCTCTTAGGTAGAAATGAAAATTCATATTTCACAGGAGAGCTGAAGGTGTGGCTAAATGAACTATTCCAAACAGGAGATTTTACCACACCTTCAGCTCTCCCACAAAATATGAATTTTCATTCTACCTAGGAGAACTTTTACCGTCTCTGCTCTCTTCTAAGCCTGATGAAGAGCATGTGTGTCCATAAGCTTGCAAATAAATAAAATATTTTTTTTGCAAATATCTAGTTGGTCTAATAAAAAATATCACCTCCTCTGTGAGTTTTGATTCCTTTTGCCTACCAGTATGACTACAACCTAGATACCTGCAGAGCATGAGCTTTCTTCCTCACTCTTCATCAGGTTTTTGAATGCATTGTTTGGCTCTAACAAAGATCATGTATAGAATCATGGGTTTAAAAACTGAGCCAGTGGTGGCCTAGAAATTTGTAAAAACATGATTCAACAGAGATAGCTATTAACAGTGTTGGATATGCTATGGCCCCAATTCTGAGCCATTACGTCAAACCACTTGAGAGATAACTAACCCTAGTTACTTTATAGTTCTCCAGCTATTCCCCACCATGAGAACATTCCTCAGCCAGTGCCAAGCTATGCTAAGTTACAGTTTCACCTAGCTGTGGCTGTAGAGTGTTCCAGGAAATTGACTATGGTGATATAACAGGAATTTTCAGTGGAAAGAGGGTATGTGGCCACAGTTTCCTGAATTTCACTTTTGCTGAGCTGGCAGAATCACCCATAGAGGGACTGCTGAAAAACTTTTCTCTTAGGAAACATTTCCAAATAGCAGGACAGGGCTCTTTTGGTAAGGCCAATATCTTTTATTAGACCAAATAAATAGTTGGAAAAATTGTTCTGTGCAATTTTTTGGGTACAAACTTTCTTCATCAGGCTAAGGAAGCATCTGCAGTTGGTCTGTGCTCTTCCTGGATGGAGTAGAAGCCAGAGGCCAGGATGCATGTGAGAAAGCAAGTCAGTAAAAATGTAAATTGAGGTAGTTAATGGGTGAGAGATGGGGGGCAGGGACAATTGGGGGTGGGGAGAAGTAAGGGGAATGTAGACTTGGTGATGAGACTATACGTGTAAAAATAAGAGGGGTTACCTGGGGTATCAGCTGTTAGGTAGGTTATAAGGTGTCATAAATCCAATGTCTATATTTAGTTTATGATGTTTTGTATCCAGTAGGATGACAAAGGGTGTTTGTACCCCAAAGGTTGCAAAGAAGAATTTTTCCAACTATTTTAGTTGGTCTAATAAAAGATATCGGATTTACCCAAATAACCTTGTCTGCCTATGTCCTTAGACCAACATGGCTACAACCTATATCCCTATACTGAAACAAATATCAGGATGCGTTTTATAAGACTCCTTGCTAAATGAACTCTGAATGGTGAATCCTGGTTACCAGTTCTAATACCTGTACTGATTACTAAAATCAATAGTCTTAGCATGATCATCCTGCCCCCCCCCCGCCCCCCCGCTTTGGATGTATATGAAGTGAACAGGCATAAATTCTCACTTGTAGCATGGAGACAAGAAGAAAATGGTGTAGATTATTTAAACTCTTAAAACAATATCTCTGAGCATGGACTGGCAAGTAGGAACGCCCTTCAAGCAAAATTTAGCCTTATTTTATCACTTGCCTTACAATTTAGGCTGGTTAGTCCTCCAAATGATGGGCTTTATTCTCCTTTTCACAAAGGTCCCTTCACATACTTGCCTTGGCAGAGAAAAGAGGCTTTACTGTGTTTACATCATCCCTAGTAGCCTCTTATACTGCCTGAGCAAAGAATGAGAATTGGGATCTGTCTTTTTAGGCACTTAATTAACTGTCTCCCTTGACATTAAACTAACTCTTTGCACCCTGAATAATGTGGCATTTAAAATTATTATTTGACAATGAACCAAAAAGATCAATTCCAATGTTTTTCCTATGGTAAATCTTGGGAAAAATGTAGTGTACTAAAGATTCATTAGAAGTGTGCTAAACATAACTCTGGCAAGTGTTTCTGGTATTCTTAAAATTCATCCTGTTGTGTCTTAATCTGCAGTAAAAAGGGTAGTCTGTCCTGCTGTTACACATGCTTTCCATGATTTTTTTTAAAGCAGTCTTTCACAGATGACTTGAGGTTTGCATTCCTCATGCTGGTAATGTCTTCAGTAAGCATGTGAGTGGAGTTACAATACATCTACAATGCACAGTGTCAGTTAGCAATATATCATGGTGCAAAACAAGATTAATGACATCATCCACGTAGAGGACAGGATTTGTACTAAAATGAGAAATGCCACCCTTTAAAAACACAGAAATATGCCCTCATTGAGGAATCTCTCTCATTGGCTTGGATTTTTAGCAGATGAAGAACTATAGGATTGAAATGGAAATGCTTGCATCTTCAGAAAAACCACTGAAAACTGGTGGCTCTGCATTTTCCAGGTTTTGGTAAGAGCCTTGTAGTTTTTATAGTTACTGATTACATTAAAATAAATAAATGGGTATATGTATATAAATAGTGATAATTCGGTCCATAATTAGACATGCATTCCTTATTATTTATTAGTTGTATTACTATAGAGATACACGAAAAACAAAACCAAATGATGAGCTTTACTCCAAAGAGCATGCCATCTAAGTAGTAGTCAGGAGGGAACAGATTATAAAGACATAGGGATTAATACCAAGATCCTGTGAACTAATATAGATAAACATGACAGCCAGTGCTATAGGTGCACTGGCAGTGGCCCAATGCTTGTCAGGTTTTTGCATGTCTAACCACAGAGATGTTTAAGGAAGTTGTTGATGAGGTAGCTTGGCAGATGTTTACAGGGAGCTCCTCCCAGGCTTGAGACATTGCATGGCAGGAAGCAGAAAAACACAGGTTTAACAAGTGGGTGATAGAGGCTAATATTGGAGGTGGGAATTGATATCTCAAGAGTGAATGTGAGAGATAATAGCGGGGGTGGAAATAGCTTGTGCAGAAGCTTGAAACAGAAGACAAGCAGCTTAGAAGTGGGGAGAAGGGAGCGCCAATGGAGGGATGTCTAGGGAGGGGTAACATGGTCAAAACAACAATCTTTCAGAATGACCTTTCCAGCATCATTCTGAATGGATGTGAGGGTGACAAGATTGCTTTTGTCACTGATAGAGAAAATGATGTTGCAATAACCAAGACATGATATGATGAGATGCTAGGTGATTTTTAGTGGTGTAGTTGTAGAGGCTGCACCTGTTCTGCTGAAATAATCTATAAGATTCAGATGCAGTCCAGATAGAGGTCCAAGTTTAGGATGGTCCCTTAGCAGGCAGAACTTTGGTGTTGTCTACAGTGACTGATAAAAAATATGGAGGGGGAGGGGGCGGGGGGGAAGTTTGTAGCCAATTTTAAGCTAATCACAGTACCTAGATTCTAATGTATGAATTTAATATTGAAAAACATGAAAATGAAGAACATTTCTGGTATAAATTTAATTTTGGCTTAAGTATTTCAAAGAATATTTCAAAATATTCCAAACCTACACAAACTAGAGCTGATGGAATATTCTGCAAGAGAACAGTGTTCAACTGAAAAATGCTGATTCAGTAGAAACAAAGTATTCTATTGGAATACACCAAGCAGATAAGCAAGCTACCTGACCAACCAGCCTCCTTGCTAGGCACCCAGGCTCCCTATCTCAATGGCTGCCAGACTTTTAGTCTCACCAGCTGCTGTCCTAATAGGCTGCTGGGCTTCCAAGTTCCCTGGGCTGTCTGATGCCCTGAGCAGTAAGTTTCCTAGAATTTCCTGCAGCAGTCCTAGATTTTCCTAGGCAATCAGTTCTTTAGTTTAGCCTGCTTTCTGGCCAGTCAGCTCCCCAGCCAGGTAGCTCCCTGGGACTGCCCCATTCCTCTAGCTTTGCTGTCCAGTTGCAATATTCCCTGGTGGGCTGCTATGAAGACAGGAGACATTGGAGACTAGAGAACTACATTTGAACATTTACAAAAAAATCTGTCTTTGTTGTTCAGAACTGAATTTTCTTTAAAAACACCCCTTGGGCATGTCTATGAGATGCTTAATTTTGCATTAGCCTAGTTTACTGCAAAGTAAGCATGTGCATCTACACATTCACATGCTTACTTCACAGTAAGCCTCCCTAACCCTGAGTACATTTCCTGCCTGCAAATGAAATTAGCAAATTTACTCAGGATTAGTATCGGCACCATAGTGCTCATGTAGATGCCTGGCTGGGAGCAAAATCTGCTCCTGGTCAGCTATCCACCAGGGGGCTGGAGATAGCAATTGGGGAGCGGGGGGCTGGGAGACCCTTATCTCCCAGCTGGAGCCCTGTGACCACAGAGCTGGGGCTAGGAGATAAGCGTCTCCCAGCAGTGGCCCCATGGTCATGTTGCCAGTACTGGGAGCTCCCTGCTGGCGTGGACTGGAGAGCTTATTCCCCACCCAGCTCCATGAGCACAGAACTGAGAGGGAAACAAACTCCCCAGCCCCTACCCTGCATGCCCAAGTGGGGACAATATCCTCCTGCCCTGGCAGCAGGGCGCTTCCAGCCCCTGCTCCCTGATTGTGATTGCAGAGTGGGCGCTGGGAGCTTCCTGCATGGGAAAAGTTCCCCACACAGCCTGGAGCTGTCTGAAACCATCCCCTGACTGGACCAATTTCTAGCCAGCCCCAGGTTGTGCAAGGAAGCATGTTCAGCCTAAAGGTAGCTGGGGACTGTCCTGTTTTGGGCAGCCCCCAGCCAGCTCTAGACTGCATATGTAGACTTCTCTGTACAGCCCAGGGCTGGCTGGGAACTATCCCAGTCAAGGGCAAGTCCCAGCCCCCTGCCTTGATCGGGTGATCGAGGCACGGGGTTTGGAAAGAGCTTCAGGGGTGGGGTAGGTCCTAGCCCCCTGCCCCAATCTCTCAGCAAGCTAACTGCTAATACCCCACCAGCAGACTGGGGCAGGAGGCTGGGACCTACCCCACCCTTGCCCCTCTTTCCAAGCCCTCTGCCCCAGGAGCAGGTGGCCCCCAGGGCCAGGAAACAGTTGTTTCTTGGCCCCGTGCTCCCTGCTAGCCCCTGGGCTAGCACCCAGGGAGACCCTGGAGCCTTCCCTGGTGGTGGCAGAGGCCCATTGCAGGGCTGTAGGAAACTAGGTGCAAATCTTCCTAATCCCCTCATCCGCCTGCCCAAAAACCCTTCTGTAGAAAATGGGTACCATCCAGCTTCTGTTTCAATTCAGAACAAAAAAATTATTTTGGAAAGCTCTGTGAGGCAAGGATTCCTGTTCTTACTAATACTTGATACTATAGAGATACTCAGTGCTGGTTTACTGTCTGTAAACACCCGTGACTGCAAAATTTAGCATAGGGGACTTAGTGATTGTATGACATGGAGACAACAGACATGTAAGCCTTTTAAAGACATATCCAAGATCCAACCTCAATTATCTCATAGAAGCAAAGTAAGGGCAGAATTTGGCCAGAGGAAAGAACATTCTTCAGTTTCTTCTGGATAATAAGAATATAAGGAAATTAAATATATTGGTTAAGAGACAGCATTTTTTTGCCTTTAAGATCACTGCTTGTGCTAAGCACTGGCAAAAACATTTGTTGCTCCATGGCTCACAGCAGAGGTGATACAACTGCCTCTCTTCTCCCACAAAGGTAGACAGGGAACAGCTAGAGCTAGAGGACACTCAGACACCAATGATGTGCTAAACACCACAGCTCAGCCAGCATTGGGGGTGGGACAGAAATTAATCTAGTATAGAACAGGTGGTAGGACAGTAGGAGAACCAGGAAATGAATTGTGACTCTCATAAATGGAGGTCACATCTAATCCTAAACTATGGTGAGAACTACCTTGTTAATGTGAAAATGCTTTCAATACAGTGGGATTAAATCCCATCAACATCAGGATAATAAAGAGTATCTCTAACTACATAGGATCAACACACCTAATCTGGGAGCCAAAGAAAATACCACATGAAATTAGGACTTCAGAATTTAGCACTTTGGACTTCACCATATAACCAATCACAGCACAAAAATCTACACTTTGAATGTACAACTAAAATCTATATCAAGATATTATAAGGAAAATGCATTTACAACTTCAATTAAAGTTTTGCTGGAATTAAAACATTTGTAAAAAAAAAGTCCTGTGTACCTGCAAAAAGCTTGCAACTTGAGAAATAGGAACATTTTGAGTGCTATTCCTTATAGCTTCTGGTATGACAAACAAATGCATTGCTAATGTCTATACAGGTGTTTACAGTGCTGCAATTACTGAGGTATCTGAGCTCCTAAACATCAGGTTTATTATGCTTTGAATGGCTGGACAAGAGAGCTTGATTTTTGAAACCTAAAACCAAGAATAGTATATTACACTTAAGTCTACAGAATTGTTTTTCAAATTAAGCCCTGTAACTTCATCATTTTATATGCTCCAAGAGGCAGTTTGCTTAAAAATTTAAATTAAAACTTTAGCCATAACCTGGAATCATAACTGAAGTGCAAATACAATTGAAATCAGAGGTCAAATTCAGCGATCATTCTTCAATTGAGGAAATTCTCTCTTTCATAAACACAGACCTATTTGCTGTGACTGCATCTAGAAAAAATATTTTCCAGTGATATTTGACTTACAACTTAGCCAGACCATGCTAACTAATAGCACTTATTTCCTTGGAAAGCATGTTTTCTGGGCACTGAAGACCATAATTTTGCTGAGTGCAGGGCCTAGCATCAGGAAAAATCAAAATTTGCCACTTATTAAACTTAATGTCCTTCATGCTTTGTGCAGATAAAAATACACTCCCGTGACCCTTAAGTCCATTAACTTTAGGAGAACAGTTCTGCAGTGACTAGTCTTCTATGCTGTCCTTTTTCACAGCAACATGATGAGCTGTCAATATACAGTGAGTTGCTCTTTATAGCATGATCATGGATACATGGTAACTTCTTACCTTCCTCACCCTCTGGCATTTCCAGGATTTGTATATTTCCTTATCTATTTTTTCTAAGATTCACTAGAATTTAAAAATTTATAAATTGATGATCTTTCCAAATTTATTCAATAAATAAGAATTGCACTCTTAACTTCTCTCATTTTTTTTATTATAAAGACAGTTTTTTTTACTTGTTGCTCTGGGCTGATATTTTGTTTATTCTTCTAGTGCTGGCAGGCCATTGCCTGTACTTACTCATGAGCATTAAGTGTGTAGCCTTCCAGGTTACTGGGAACTTCTTAAATTAATCCATAGAGACTCAGAATTAAAACAAGCAACTTATCTGCTTTAAAGAGCAATGTCGATATACAATAGGTAGGAACCTACCAAATTCATGGTGGAAGTGGGCTGTGGGGCAGTCCCTTTAATCTTGCAGGGGTGCCCAATGCACCCTCCACCCATTGCTGATTGGCTATGGGGCCCCGATGGCCCTGTTGCTTGCTGTTTACTAGCCAGGAGGCAAAAATGGCGGCATATTTAACCTGTGGGTTTTGTCTCCCTGCCGATCAGGAATGAGCGGTGGGGTCTCTCTGCCAATCGGTGGTGGAGGTGGGCACATAGGGGAATCTGCAAAATTAAAGGAGCCACTGCACAGCCCACATCTGCCATGAATTCAACATGTCCCTACCAATAGCTGTGTAGACATTCAAACTCTGCCCCAAACCTCATAGGGCCCAGGATAAATACTGGATAAATGAAATACATTGGTAAGGTAGAATTCTTTCAAAGTCCTGAGAAGGAATATATACATGTGGTTTTTCCAAAGCCTTTAAAAAAAAGGGTGCCACCATTTTTTTCAGAAATTACCTCAAAATGAGTGATTCA
>NW_005842442.1:278324-298713 GCF_000455745.1 Alligator sinensis | reverse complement strand
GGAATGCCTCTTCATTGCTACATCTGTCACTTGACATTACTTTACCCTTGAAAATACAGTGGATCATCATTTGTGTTGTGATGCCCTGTCTATTTGGAAATGTCTACCTTTCCACAAGCCATTGGTTCCAAGCCTTCCCTTACGTTTTGCCTTTAGTCTTCCTTTTGCTCAACTGATTATCTCTGGCAATTGAAACCTTGTCAGTTCTCCAGGCCAGTAGGTACAAATTAGCTGTATTGTGTCATATAAATGCTGGCTATATATTTTACTTAGTATAGATATATGAGAGGATTCACTATGCCCTGTGACACTTTTCTGGCTATATTCTGAATATAATCGTATAAATATTCTTCTGCTTTGCTATTTAATGCCAGGTTGTTTCAAAGTATGCAATCACTGTTTAATTTTTGCTGTTTGAGATAACTAGAAACTAATTAGCTATCTCAGCTCCAGAAAACCTGCATCAAATATTCCTTAGATTGCACCGCACAAACAGTATTCTGAGTAGCCCTTCACTATGCTAGTAGTATACAGTTTCAAACATCAATGCATTTTGTGTTAATGAAGATATATAAAACTACATTCTAATGCATATGGCTTTGTTGCAAACTGATTGCAAATTGATATGGAATGAGAGTATTACTGAAAAAAGATACCCTCCTTGGCACAAGGAAATATAGAATCATAGAATCAAAGGACTGGAAGGGACATGTAACATTATCAAGTCCAGTCCCCTGCCATTGGCAGGAGGTTATTGGGGTCAAACAAGCTCAACAAAGTGCTTGTCCATCCTAGTCCTGAACACCTCCAAGGATGGCGACTGCACCACCTCTGCTGGGAGTCTGTTCCAGATTCTAGTTACCCTTATGGAAAATAAGTTTTTTCCTTATGTCCAGCCTAAATTTTTCCTCAATTAGCTTGTGCCCATTGGTCCTCATCCTCCCAAGGTGTGCCTTCCTAAAGACTTGCTCCCCTAGATCTTGATGGTCACCCCTGACATACTTGTAAGTGGCTATCAAGTCACCTCTTGGTCTTCTCTTACTCAGACTGAACAGACCCAGTTTCCAGAGTCTTTTCTCATAGGGCCTATCCTCTAGGCCCCTAATCATATGGGTGGCCCTTCTCTGTACCCTCTCAAGCTTATCCATATCCTTCCTGAAGTGTGGTGGCCAGAACTGGGCACAGTATTCCAGTTGTGGCCTCACCAATGCCAAATAGAGAGGGAGAAGCACCTCCCTGGATCTACTGGCAACACATCAGCTGATGCACACTGGATTCTATTTGCTCTGTTGGTGACTTCATCATGCTGTTGGCTCATGTTCATCTTCTGGTCGACTGTCACTCCTAGGTCTCTTTCATATCTCCTGGAAAGATTTACCCCTGAGAAGCCTATTGCTGTCCGCTGAGGAAAGGCATAGGCTTCAATAGTGTTTAAACAATACAACCTTTAGCTGCCCTGCACATGTCAAATCAGTGTCTAATACCACTCACCAGTACCTCCTCCCTTCCCCTGAGAGGTGGGAGAACTTGTGGCCACTTTGTGCTGCTGTAACCCTCCTAGCTGGAACTACTGCAATGGGCCTTCATTGCCCAGCACAAGCTGATGCAGACATAGGCATGATTCCAGCCCTTTGTTGATATCTTATTATTCTTGCAAATACATTTCCCAGTTTACGTGGTGATTTACATAACAGTGGAGAATATGAATGCTTTGCATATATGAGTAGGGAATATGTTACCCTTGGGTAAATTTGGTAAAGAAATACATTAATATTTCTAGAAATGTTCCTATTGTGTGATACCTGATTATATGATAGAGCTATTCACAGCTAGCTAACAAGTAACTAGTGTTTAAAAAAGCTACAAAAATAGATTAGGAAGCTTGATTTCTACGTAAAGGGGGTGGTGGGGTTTTTTTTTTTAACAGATAACAAAAAATGTCTCTCTCTCTCATAGAGATGTTTCTTAGACCAAAAGGGTCCTGAGTTTTCTCCCTGCAGGCAACTGACAGAGACCATTTATTTGGCCACAATAAGATGGCTAAGCACTGGCTAAGGAATGTGTGTGTCTGTGGAATCATCACAAAGTATCGTGCAAAAAAAGAGAAAAAAGGCAAAATGGGAAATGAGGGTATGGGGAAATGCACAATGACCTACAGCTTCAAGGGAGGCTGTGAATCTGCCCTTGGGCATGCTGACCGTCTACATGTATCATCAGGTAGCAGTACAGCTGATGCTGAAATTTCTTTATCTTTCCTATCTGGGTCTATGTGATTTGATCCACTTTTTCAGTGTGTGATACTGTTCCCCTACCACCTCATCCTTCTGGCAGTGTGTCAATAATGACTTGTTATAATGACTCTCCCACTGATTATTAAGCATCCATAAGTATCTTGCATGGGTGTTGCTTCAGTAAACTCCCTGGACATTGAATCAGGCTATAAAGAAACTGATACTTAATAGACAGAGAGTTTTTTAAATGCTCTGAACCTCAAACTTTTATTGGTATTTCCATTTCTACGTTATCCCTCATCAAACACTGAATTAATTATCTCTACAGAAAAAAGCAAGTTTTTCTCCTATTCTTGAGTGTGGTAGCAGGCGGCTTCAGTCAGGCTGAAAAGACAATGGCCTAAAGGATATGATGTGATTGACTACCAAACAGTGTTGTATACAGAACACAGGCTTTGTATTCTTATTTCAGATGACAAGTAAAATGAATGTTCACAAAGACTAGCAGTTCAGGAGAGGCAAAAAGAGTGCATATTAGAAGATCAAACATCTGACAGACGCTCATATCATTAGGTCACACAGTCCAGTACACACAACCCGGTGGATGACTGGTGGCTACAGACATAACCGATTTAAGTCACTTCAAAACACACTCAAGTAAATACAAACAAATGAAAGGGATATTTGATTTGAGTACCTAAGGTAACAAGCTCTTGCTCTGCACTAAGCCAGCAAAATTTGATATGCAGGGAATGAATCATGACAGTTCTGACACTTAGGTGGTACTTCTCAGAGTGACGTCACAATAGCAGCCAATCAGTGCTCTCCATAGTCTATATGAGTTTTCTTCCCTGTCTCAAGCTGTCACTTTAGGTTCATTTCACTGCAGTTGCTGAGCTATCTTAACATGAGAGGAGAGAGAGAGGCTGTCAGGATGAAACTTAGTGTGACAGCCCACATCCAGTAATCAAAATAAATTAAAGCAGATTTTATATTTTAATCATTTCCCCCATTTTCCTTTAGCAAAAGCACCAGAGGAGCACAGCTCTAACTACTTAGAATAGGTTCTCTTTTTATATAAGTAACTGCCTTAGAGAATGTAACAACAGTTATTAACATTTAAAAAATCTACTCATGGGATTTACCCTCCTTTACTCCTCATACAGGACTATAGTATATTATAAAATTGTATAAACAGAGGTAGAAGAACTTGTCAACTCTTGACTGAACTTGACCAAGTCAACTGAAGAATCTTTTTGCAGGACTATGTCAACACAAGGGCCAGAAGGTGAAATTAAGGCCTTACTGAAGTCAATGGGAAATTTGCCATTGATTTTATTTAGGCCAGGATTTTACCCATCATTCATTGTGGCATCCAGTCACTATTGAGCACATCAGTAGAGCCAATCAAAGTGCTGAGCATGTCAGTCATTGTTCTGTATTTCCCAGATCAACACTAAACTGGCCTTGATGCATATTAAAGGATTGTTCTAATTATAACCACTGGTAAAATCCTTCAAAGGGCTACTGTGTATCTGAGATTAATATCCAAAATCCTATAGCCAAGTCCCACCCCTCCTCCAATATGCCCCCTAGCTGTTGCTAAAACAGGTGGCGATGCTGCAGAAGCTGTATCATTAAGGCAAAATTGGCAAGCTCAAGACAATTTATGACTGCTGACAGAGTGGTGCCAAGGAGTTTATACAAGACAGAGGGAGTAATTCAGGATGTATGAGAAAGATGGCATTCACTGCCACAGGGAGGAGAGATAAGCAAGGGATCTTACGCACTTTGAATTTCTTGTTTTAATTTTGTATAAAAGGTTGAGGCAACAGAGAAACCAGAAGATGCACAGTCTATTCCTTCTACCTCCTTCTGTATTTACACACCTTTGAATTGTTAACTTCTTGCAGAATGGATGCAACTTTTTGTTCAGTCTGTAAGGTATCATGCTTACTTACAATGGAAATAAATACATAATAAATGAGTAACAAATATGCCTGGATTATATTTATTTATGCACACAGCATGGCAACATTTCTGAAACAGAATTAAATAACTCACTGCTTTTTAGTGGTAGGTTGGTAATTTTGGAGGAACGTGTAAAAAAAAACAAACAAAAAAACCTGGAAAAATGTCCATGTTACCTTTTAAAAATATTATGTGCAACTATGTCCCTATTCAGTTTTATCCAGCAGAATTCATATAGTTAAATCAAAACAGGCTGGAAAGGGCCTGTAAAGAGTAGGCTAGACAAGGTAAAACAATGGCCTAGAGAAGGAGCATTCCTCAAACAGAAGATGCCAATATGCCATCATATGTATGAGAGATCTTGAAGTATGCTTCCTCCACAGTTGTTTTCTCATCCCCCTAATATATACTTAAAGTGCATAGATGACATCTTCATCACATGGACACATGGGAAGGAATCACTAGAGAAATTCCACCAGGACTTAACAACTTCCACTTCTCTATCAAACTTACTCTGGAACACTCCACCCAGCAAATTCATATCGTGTCGGGCCTTGGGTAGCCAGGTCTGGGGGTCGTAGGCTCAGGAAAAGGAGCAAGCTCTAAGCATGCAGAGTCCTAGAGTAGGGAAGCCAGAAGTCAGGAGATCTGTCTGGGAAACTGAGCCAGAGACCCAGAGGGTCAAGCAGAGCTAGCCAGGAGGTAGGGAGGCTAGCCAGGTCCAGCAAAGTTGAGTCAGGGAGCCAAAGAATCAGGCCAAACTTGGGGTCTCTGCTGTTTTCTCTTACCTTCTCACACCCAAAATGACATGTAGCACCTCCTGGAACCTCAGCCAGTCTTGTCTGAGGATCACCAGGTAAGCCAGGCATGCCACCAAACAGACTGGTATTGTATGGGTGAAACCTCTCAAACTCAGGGTTGCCCAGACCCTATCATATGCCTAAGTTTACCCAGGCAGGCACATAATAGCCAGTCGACCCATTATTCTTCCTCCTTCCCTACAGATTGGCCCTTTCTATTACTGTCTCGACACTGCCAGAATCCATGGTGGTTTGTATGTACTGTCCTTCCACCCAGACCTCAACTACCAGTCAACAGGTACCCACTTTTAATCTCAGACCCTTTCTCTGGGCTGTCTCACTGTAACTGCAGTCCATCGACTCTCTTTCTGGGTCTTTCTCTAGCCCCTTCCTGTCTAGTATCAGTTCCTTTTGCCTGTACAGGGCAAGCCTTTATGATATGTCCTGTCTGCCCACAGGTGTAACAATGGTACTCTCTCCCCTTCGTAAACCTTTCCCAATTTTCTGCCCTTTCTCCACCTCCCAAGAGACTGTGGCCTACACACCTTCTGCCCTGTCTCTTCCTTTCTTGCCATCTTCTTTACCTTGTTAAAGGCCTCAGCTAAATTCACAGCCTCTTCAAGAGTGGAGTACTATGCCTTCTTAACAATTTCCTGGTCTCAGATTCTAGGTCCTGTACAAACTGCTCCAATACTATTTGCTCCAATATTTCCTCCTTCATTCTTTCCCCTGGGCATAGTCACTTTTATGCAGTATCTGGGAGAACTTGTGCCTGCTGTCAGGTGTGGAGAAACCTCCAGACCTTCCAACTATAAAACCTCTGCTAGTGGTACTCAGCAGATATATCCACTCCAGTCTCTTCAAAACAGTCTCTTTTACTTTCTCATATTGTTGGGCCTCATTTCATCAGAAGGCCCCAGTGGGCTGTCTTGGCTTCCCCAATTAGTAGTGTTTCCAAATGGGTGGCCAAGGTCACCTTGTCCTACCTGACTGCTTCTGCTGCTCTCTCAAATATTTCAATAAAGGCTTCAGGGTCATCTTTTGTCATTTTTGACAGAGTAAAACACCTGAGACAGTCTCCACCCTCTCTGCTGTAGCCTGTACCTGCAGAGCTAAAAGGGCAAGTCACTTAAATAGCATTTGCTGTCAGACCAATAAAGCTTTTTGTTCCTCCACCTGTCTTTGTTGCACTAGTAATACTTGTGCCATTAAGTTCTGAAGCTGTTGGCTTGCCTTTTGCTGCTGAGCCAGGAGTTGTAGTACTTCATCAACCTATATTTTTCTGCCCTTGGCTTCTTTGAAATCTCCCTTTTGTTACTGCCAAGGAATGAAGTCTAGTCCTGTTACTAGCCAATGTACCAACATGACAGCTTGAGTTCTTCACCTTCCCTTTTTCTGATAGCACTCCCCAGCCTTCTCCACCTCCTGCTGGCCACAACTTGACGTTAATATATGTAATGTGATATATGTGAGTAATACATATGGTTGCAAGCCAGGTCTGGGATCCAGAGAATTTGTCAGATAGCCAGTAGCAGCACAAGCCAAGGGTGGAGCAGTATGGGTACAGGGTTGAGCCTTGTTGCCCAGATGCTTCCTTTTCCAGGTCAGGGATTTATACTAGAAGGGAAGACCAGGATGAGCAGCCATGTCAGGGAGACCAAGGCCCCAGATTCAAGGCCATGGCCTGAGATTTCTTTACTTGGACACTACTGTGAAAGTTTGCAATGGCCATATCACTACTACATTGTATCAGAAACCAACCAACTGCTATAGTTACCCCCACACCAGCGTCTCTCATCCTAAGTACACCACTAGATCCATCATCTACAAAGCCACAAGATCTGGCTGATGGACCAGGTCTGCTATGTCCCTTCATTTAACACAGGCCACATTGTCACTGGACCAAATATCATGGATTATAACATCTGGGGTTTACTTACTCCTCTACCAATGTCACATATACCATCAGTTGCTTACAGTGGCAACATTGGACCGACAGGGCAACTCCTACATAGAAGAATGAATGAACACAAATTTGTTATCAATTCCAGAATGACACACAAGCCCACAGCAGAACACTTTAACTCCCTGGACATTTTACATAATAAAACTTTAAAAACCAACTTGAACAGGAAATTGTGGAATAAGAAATCATCCACAGACTGGATTGTGTTAAGTACAGTCTAAACCAAGCCTATGGATTTTTATCCTATTACTTGGATTAACTTTAATAATTCCTGCATGTGGGGTTAACTGTCTTGCTTTTCTTTCTTCTAAACACTTTACCTTTTCCAGTAGTGCTCCTTCCATTTTCCTCCTCCTTCCCTACTCTTTGTTCTAATCACTATTTTTGATTTAGAAGTTCTGCTTCCTGTAGTCCCTTTATAGCAGCTGATGAAGTTATCTCAGTAGCTTACTGGAATCTCAACTCTTCCATAATTTATGCATCTCTGATTTAGTTAGTCTATAAGGTGCTAATTTACCTTGTCTTCTGTCAAACACAATGGCTAGGATTATCACTATGAAGAGAGTTCTCAGTGCCCACCTGGATGATAGAGTTGTTTTGCCAAGGCAGAGGAGAAGAAGATCAAAGGACTGTTGATATGTTAAAAGCTCCCTGCATCTGAGAGTAATGAGATTTGGGATGAGCTGGACAAGGTCTGCTAATTGTGCCAAAGTGTGCCACTGTTAACTGTATTATAATGTTGATACAGCCAAGCTTTAAATGAGTCAGCTTGGGTACCAGAAGCAATATGGAACTCAAGACAGGATACAAATTGCCCCTGTGCAGTTTCTTGCTATTGAGGCAGGATTGCCCATGCCTGAGCTAGTAGCTTAGAAATACCCAGAAAGCTGGCATGCTGGGAAAACTCACTCAGAGACAGAGGGAGCATGCTGCAGGCAGCGTAAATTATTCTTGCCCACTTGGAGATATAGAATAAATTGCAACCAAGTCCAAGTTACAGATAAAGTTAAAGGAATACATATGTAGGCCACTTTTTTATTTCATACCTTGGTCTTACATGCTTTGCACCTTTAAGATATATAATAAAAAGTGCTTTGTTCTGAAATTGTTTAGTGGCTACTTTCATCAGATTCTGGCCAGGTAAACACCTCAACATTTTTCCAGCATACATAAGTTGGCTAAAAGTTTGAAAATATCACTCCTATCCAACAGAATTATGGTGCTAAATCCCTGCTTACAGATGTAAAACAACAAAACAAAACAGTACTTTTCTTTAATATTGCGCATAGGCCGGCACATGCCCAGAAGAGGCATTGTGTTAGTTGGACCTGGCTTGCCTAACGTCTGTATAGATTGGGTGCTTTAGTGGCGCTTTTTTGGTGCTTGATTGAATCAGCTTTAGATAAAAGTACCAAAAAGCCCCACTGAAGTGCCTGATCTATACAGACCCTGTAGAGCTGGGTCCAAGAAATGTACTAATTCTTCCAGTAAAACATGGTTTTTTTTGTTTTTTTCTACGTCTGTCAGCAGCCTAGCTATTAGCAACTATGCCAACAGAAACGTGCTTTTGTTGGCTTACCTATCCATTTGTGGAAGTGATATGTCAGTACAGAAAGCCCTCTCTTGACATCGTAAGGGGGTCTGCTGCCAGATCTATGCCAGTATGGCCATAATGGGAAAGACTGTAGTATAGACAAGACCTATGTTGCAGGTCTTCCAGTGGAGATCTTTAGACCTGCTGAAATAATTATAGCCATTACCCAGAGGCTGTACCCAAGATCTCAATTATAGAGCAGGCAAGAGAGGATCTTGAGAAGTGACAGTAAAGCAGCTGGCCCAGTAACTGTGACAAAATATGTTAAGGCTTGCATTCAAAATAACATATCAGGCTATGATTGCATAAAGATTAAATTCCACTAACACCTAGTTCTCAATTTAATAGAGATAAAAAAATAATGTATGAGTCTTTTTGTCATCTGTATATGAACATTCAATGCAACTCATACAGTGATATAGGAGGTATCTTCTACAGTCTCTCTGTGCTGCCTTTTTACTTGGGGCCTATTCTAAGTCTACTGATAACAATGAGATTCACATTGGCTCAAGTCCTTATTTAGTCATTGATTAGCACCTCCAAAGGGGCAAAATATATAGAGATAAGGGAGATAAAGGCCATGCAATAATATGAATAAAACATACAGATCTTTTTTATATCCCATTATACTGCTCAGTTAGAAGCTGTGCTTAAATGTTTCCTTATCAAATAACTGACACATTTCAATGCTATATAAAATATTAAGGCAAAAGTCACTCACTGGTGGTACATGATTTTACAGTAGTCATGTAAACACTCTACTGCATCTAAATAAGGTTATCAGATTCTGTAAAAGCAGAATCCATAAATAGACATTCAAATTCTAAATAGCTATTTGGTTTGACACTTTATCCATGAATGCTTGCAGAAGTAGAGCCTTCACATTAAAGCTAGCATGAAGGAACAGGTATAAATGTAATGAAATGGTTTTTTACTTGCTAACAACTTTCAGTTTAGTTTCAAATGTTTAGCACATTCCTTTTCTTTATACAAGTGTCCATATTTACACTAAAAGCAGGCATTTGTACTTACATAAAAATATGTTCCATTGCTAATTTTTAATTCTTCTGTTTTACAATGAGTAAAACCAATGACTTATCACTTAGTCTAGGGATATCAAACTTGGCTGACCCCACAGGCCAGGTAATTGGTGCAGGACTGTTCTACAGGCTAGATGAACAGCTCAGGGCTACCACATGGGCTGGATAGGACCTACAGACACCCTCCACCCAACCCACAATGAGGGCTCACTGTGGTTGGTCTGGGACATGACACCCAGTCCAAGGTGGACACAGTGCAGCATGGGTCCAGGAATGGGTGCTGCATTCAGTGCAGTCCTGGACAAGCCAGAGTAGATACTGGATATGGCATGTGTGGGACCCATAGTGCCCCTTCCTTCCCCCAGTGCCCACTTGGGTTGGTTTCAGACTGTGCTGCATGCAGCACCCATTCTGAGACCCATGCTGCACACAGCACCTGCTCCAGACCAGCTGGAGTGGAAGCTGTGTGCTGCTTGTGTACTGGATTGGCCAAAGCAGGCACCGTGTGCAGTGCAGTTCCAGGCCAAGCAGTTTGGGCACCATGGGCACTGGATTTGGCATGCAGGGGAGGTCCCAGACTGTCTCCATGTGGGGCCAGCACCAGGCGCTGGGTGGTGTGCTTCCATGGGTTAGATCTGACCTGCGGGCCATATCTTTGACACCCCTGATTTAGGTGATCAACCATATAAGAGTAACAAACCAGCACCCATAAGCAGTTACAATAAACAGTTCAGAAACAAGCCATAAGAATTTTTACCACAAAAACTATAAAAATTGTTCATCCAAATTATGCAGTGGATTAACAAATCTTGACCATTTCATGAATGTTTTTGAACAAGAAGAGAGGCAAGGATATTTTGGTGATATCTTTTATTAGACAAACTGTATAGTGGGAGAGATTTTAGACAAGATTTCAAATACAAGATACACTTCAATTGTGAACAAGAAGTAATTTATTCATACTAAATAATTTGACCATCTCTGTATTTGATACAGAGTGAACATCTCTGCTATACTTTGCAGATGTAATGCACGAAAGAAGATCATCATATTAAATATTGATTTGCAATGCTATTTATATGGTACATGGGATGCTATATGGCAAACGTTACCTTCTTGAATAAAGATTCATGGAGTATAATTTTACATATGAGTAAATGTTAAGAGCAGGGAAGGGATTTAGCTGGTTAACACCCATTCATGTCAAAGGGAGTCAAGGAACTATATCACCTATGTTTGCTTTGAAAAGGCACTCCTTGATGACACATTGTCTTAGTGTACCTAAAAAAAGTTTTCAATGGAAAGCAATGCTGACTTATCCTAGATGAGACTAGATTTGTATTACCTTATATTTTCAGGAAACATGAACAAATAGTATAAGCTGATTTTAAACTACTTCTAACAGATAATTGAATTTTAATCATAGCTCTGTCACTGATTTACTGCCTAACCTTAGAGAAGTCACGTAACCCTTCTGTGACTGTTTCCTTAATTGCAAAATAGTTATAACAATATTGTACAATTTTTTACTCAATCATTATAAGTTCAAAGGAAGATCATAAGTCAAGGCACAAAATATTTAAAATTGGATCTAACCTAAGAGTAGATATGCTGAAATTACTGTAAATAGTCCTGACCTGGGGCTTCATCCAGTCTCACATCATAAGAAAAGAGGACTTTCAAAGCCATCTGAGGATTTAAAAAAAATAAAAGCAATAAAAGGAAAAACTTTCACTTATGATATACAGTCAGCCTGAGGACCTCATTGCCACACAAGCATTTGAGACCAAGAGTCTAGCAGGATTCACAAATAAATAAATAAATAAAATGATTGAACATTCATATATCCAGAGTTAGAATAATATGGATGCAAACTTTATGCTCTAGGACCTAAACAAAACTGTAGCTCATGAGAAATAGGAAGAAACTTTCCTCAGGGATATTCTATGCTTTAGCTGTCTGTTACATACTGTTTGCCTTTCTCATGAATCCCCTAGTATGGACCACCTCCAGGGACATCGACTAGGTAGAACACTAAACTGAATCAGGTTCCCTACTGCTAAGGATGTGAGTAGCTCCTGCAAAACACTGAGACTGTCCAGCTCCCAGTGGCTTCTGGAAGAATTAAGATTGCAAGAGACTTGCAAGTATCTGTGAGTTCAGGTGGGCTACCAGTGACTTGTTAGGAGCTACTAACATATATTGTGCTGTGAATTTAATATGCACACACCTGAGGCTGATATGCTATACAATTACATGGAATGCAGGAACAATAAGGATGCAAGAGGAAAATGTATCCAAAATCAGCTTCCTGAGATATATACACAGAACATAGTACCCTCATGGTCCTTTCCATGGGCAGGTTGCTTTGTAGATCTTGTTTATAGAGCCCCTGCCACACAGTAAACATAAGAAGTGATTAACCAATTGATCATGTCTTAAGTTGTGACCTGGCCACACATTAAAGCAATTAATAGTGTCTTAAAACAAGGAATAAGCCACAAAGTTATTCCACAAAAATGTGGAAGAAGTTTGTGGCTGGGTCCTATGATGCCATTAATTGAACGTGTAGCCAGGTGCACCTTCTTGGCTGGGAGCTCTGAGCTCCCAGCCTTGACGGTGCATGATGGGCTCCCATGACTGGGAGCCCAGACCAGTTGACAGGGCTCCCAGCTGCAGAAGCATATGGTGTGCCCCTGTGGCTGGGAGCCCCATCAGCTGAGGAGGCTCCCAGCCATGGGAGATTGCTACTTCCAGTGCAGGGGGAGCCCAGAGTCCCAGGCTCCCCCTGCACAAACAATATGGCATGATGGAATCTGATGCTCAGTCTCAGTCCTGCCTCCTACCATGCATATTTGACATGGCAGGAAGTGTCATTGTGTGGATCATGCATCAAATCCCACTGTGCCTTTACATGCACATCTAGCAGGGGCCTAGGACAACACCTGCTCTATTCCAGCTTACCAACTGTGTTATTCTAGATACATTCTACCTTTCTTAACTCCCAACTCCAATTTATTGGCCAACATTAGGCAATAGGCAAACACTATAATGATATATATGAGGTATATTAAAAAAAAAAAGATAATGTAATACATTAACATATTTTATATTGTCATCCAGAGAGACATGAGGAAGCAGCGTGAATAAGCAGCCACAGTATTTTAAAAAATAAAGAGAAAAAAAAACCATCTTGGTGTTTGGAATAATTCTCAAACCACACCAGCTGAACTATAAGATGTTATACATGCTTAAGAAAGGTAAGTCTCTGGGGAAGTTGAGCATTTGTTGTGCTGAGAAATTCAGTTATGGGAATTGTGTAAAACCCCATGCAAGGGGCTTGGCTGTGAGTTACAGCCCCACTTTAAATCTAACTTTCATAAAAGTATTATTCTAAAATGCTTTCCATTATTTATTTTATACACCCAGAGCCAAACATACTGCTGGCAGAAGCAGGCACAAATCCACTGAAGTAAATGAATGTGGATACACTTATGACGAGAGTGAATTTGGCCCCTACAGTATTCAGTAATATTTCTCCTCTAAGCTAAAAATACCTTTATATTTCAAGACTATCCTTTATTTGAGTTTACATCCCTCAGGACCACAGCACAGCAAAGCAGTGAACAGGCTGGAGGGGCTTTAGTGAACACAGAACTCACAAAATGTGATCACAACGTGCTTTACAGCATGAGTAAATCCCAAGGGATCTCTCACATACAATTCCTAAACACTGAAAGAGTGAAAGCTGTTGGTCTAATCTGTGGAAATGTGAGTTTCAGGCACTGTTAAATCGGGATTGCTAGGAATAAACTCATTTAAAAATGCCTGTGAATTTTTTTCAGAGAGGAACAAAAAATGATGAGAATATCTTTCCTAAATTTCTTACACAGTAATTACCACCTATCCATTCATGCCCCCCACGCACCCAAATTACTTGGAATAAATTGTCAAAGTAAATTGGCTATTCTTTCAACATTGGTAAATTATTCTTCTATTGTGGATTCCTCACTTGATAATTTAGAATACGGTAATTTTCATTTACTTAGTGTCTTTGACAATTTTGGAATAACTATTATGCCATTTCTTTTACAAACCTATTAGGTAATTATTATTGTATGGAGAATTAGTCTACCCAGATTTAAGAGAAAAGAATTGATGGACATGCAATGGAGGTCATGCAAAAAGAATTCCAAAGTAAGATTAGTAGGGCTTAAAGACAAATCCAACCCACAATATGAAGTGCCTATATGTAAACTTTATTCTAATCTTACGTCAATATAAATCATAAGTAATCCCACTGCAGCCAGTGCTATTATCTGGTGAAAAGATATTACAATTACACCCTCTAGATGTAGCAAGAGAATGGTATGAGAAGGGTGACAAATCTTCCTGTGGCACTCCCACTTCCATCATTGGGGCAGGAGTTATTTGTTGGCCACCAGCCTTATGAATCTCCACATTTGCTGGGGATCCCAGTGGCCCTGTAAAAGGCCAGTCTGGAAACTCTTTGCCTTTATACCAACTCTGGCCCCTAAGAGTATCCCTTTACTCCTCCACCGTGTGCATACATAATACATGTATTCTTTAGTAACGCATGCAAAGACTTTCTGCTGGCCAAAGTATCTGAATCCCTAGAAATGACCTACAAAAAAAAGGTACCATAGCACAAGATATCCATGAGAAGATGGGACAGATATGTATACCCTTATCAGCTGTACACATCCCAACCTTTTCTTTCCTCCAGCCTGACTAGTCTCAATAGCCTTTCCCAGAGCAAATCAGAGGTCCACACAATACCTTCTGGAGCTGATAAAGTGTGATATAAGGCTGTTTCCCCCACCTCCCCTCAAGGCAAACTTATTACCATATTGTAAGTTAAAAGGAGTAATTGAATAGAGATCTCCATTTAGAAAAGTATTAATATAGAAATATATACAGCAAAGTAATATATTTTCTGAGGAAAAAATATACAAAATATATTTTATATCAAAAAAAGAAAAGGAATAGCTACTCTGCTGGTTCAACTTATATGAAAGTTAGTAGGTATTTCACCTCTAGCACAGCTCAGATCCTGCACTTATCTGCAGGAAATTATTTAGATGTTTGTATAATGTACAGGAGTGAGCATTTCTTTGTGCACCAGGCCAGGACTTTGGGGTAAGTGAAATAGAGAGGATGACCTCAAAGGATTCATAAATGTTAGCCTGACCTAGTGCAGGACTAACACCATACAAAGAATTCATTCTTTTTAGGGAATATGGATATTAAAAAAAGCAGATACCTATATTTTCTTCTTAATATTATGGACTATATTCAGGAAGGCTGGCACAATGAGAAGTAAATTATGGGCCCCTCTGCTACCTGAGCCACATGCATCTCATTAGGGATTTACACCTGTAACAGGCAGGAGGTGGTACATAGAGTACTTCTACCAAGAGGACAGTTTTAGTTTATACTAGTGCTCCATTACACAGGTGGGAACCACTGAGGGCTAGGGCATTCTCCCATTACCCTATTTACCTTGTTTTGTGTAGTTTACTTGCCATGCTGCAGTAACCCCCATAATTATGTATACCCTGGACCCCAGATAAGTAAAACATGGCTGCTTTCACTTCTGTTATTCTTCTCTTCTGATAGACTTTCCTTTGCTAACAAGTTATGCAAAGATTTCTGCTGGCACAGACCAGTATGAGTCCTGAGTGAATCCAACACTAAACATTAATGTATTAATTCCAGGATCCAGGACACAAGAGTTTTCTGGAATAGAAATTGTGTTCTCTATGGGTTTTAGAAATATGAAGACTTCATCATATATTTTGCTGAAGAAGGAGAAACCAAATGATGCCTTTCCTATAATATGCAGTACAACCTTTTTGCCTAAGGTTGCTCAGTGAAATGGTGGGGCTTATTGCCTTGAAAGAGAAACAAATCAGTGTTGTAATGAGATTTTTTTCTGTTGAAAGCACATTAACTGAAATTTTTTAGCACTGTTGTACAAGGTACCCTAAAACTGACTTAGTGTGAAGTCTGGTAGATATACAATAGCAGCATCAAAAGCTGCAATTTGGTTGTAAAAGCAGTGTTTCAGTTATTAAAGTAATTTGATGAAAACATTTTAAAACATCAGCTTCTCTGCTGATATCCAAAAAAAGCACAAATAAAATTAAATTTTAGATTTTGTGTAGTTATTTACTGGAAAGCAAATTAAATAAGAAACACAAAAAAAGACTCATAAAAGGTGGGAAAATAGAGCAATCTTCTTAGTTCTTTTTGTTTTTTGTTTTTCTTTCTTTCAGAGATGAGCCAAAACCTAACAGTAAATCCAAACACAGCTGTGAACTTTGAGTCAGTTTGGCTATGGTTCTGAATCCATGTTATACACTGTAGCACAGCTCCATCATGACATCTTCCCCAGTGTTTACCTTACAGTCATAATATGTGAATCAGAGTTGGGCTGACTTGCTTAAAATAGCATTCCACATTTTAACTTCAAACTGAACATAAAAGAAAATCCCCAGATTGAACAAATGAAGGAAATCTTAGCCCCACTGAAGCCAATGACAGAAATCCTATTGACATTAGTACAGCCTGGATATCATTGAAATACATTTTTGGTCAGGTGAGATTAGTCTATGAGATATTCCCACAGACAAGAGGGAAATGGAAACTTCAACCCTGCCCAGCTCTTATCCTCCTTACAGGCTACCTGAGAGCCCCTAGAAAAGGAAGCCTTTACACATCAGTAAGTATCCAGTGGCCCTTGATGGCCACGGACTAGAAATCTTCTGATCTCTAGCAAAATAGTCCTAGAACTCAAGGAATATCATGGTAGCAGATGAAGGGGTTGCCCAAGGTGCCAGGCAATGGGATTGGAGAACAGAAAAAAACAGGACCCGTGCCTTGTTCCTTGAAGAAGAGGCACTGATGAAACGAGAACGCCTTCAGCCTTCTCCATCAAAGAGAAACTATAAGGAAGTTGAAACAAGGCTTGGGTCACTTTAAAAAAAAAAGTTCTTGGGCATGAGTGTGAAAGAGACACCTTTCAAATAGGAACACTTTTGCTTGTAAACTGGGGGAAGGGTTGGGGGAAAGAAGGGGGGAATTGTCACAGCAAGTGACAACATGTAATTAAATGCCTTGTCAGGTTTCTCAGCCTTGCAGGGAATACTAGTCCTTATTACAAAGAAACATTTTCAGCATTTCCCTTTATTCCCTCCTTTGAAGTGGCTAGGAGTGACTCTGATAAAACTGATGTACAGTATCATTTTTGATAAAATATATACTGCTTGTGGCATAATATTGTCCTGGTTGAGTCTCACTCTTGAAAGCCCTTTCCTTTTTGTATTTTCCAGCTTTTCAAAACTTTTTTTTCCTATTTGTCAGCTCAATTGTGTTAGAAGCTTATCCAGACTCCTCTATACTTGGAATAGAAAAAAAAAATTACTTTGTTAAGATGTTAGGCAGCGCTAAATATAGTTATCATTATTGTGGCCTTTATATCTACATTACAATTTTGTCACAAGCTCAATGTAATATCTAGAAATTCCCTTAAAATAAAAACTAGTGAGTGTGTTATGAAATTACAGCCAGGACAGATGGCCAGATCCTGTCATTGGAAATAAAAGTAATGTTATAAGTGTATAACTCCATTGGGGAAATTGAGTACCATAATAAAGTAGACTTCCACTTTCTGCAATGAAATTCAATGACTGTTGAGGAGTTTAGGGTTTAGAAAATTGAAAAATGAAACCTTTGGTTTTCCGCTGCTGTTTGATGATGTGTAGCAAGTCCCTTTATGGACTGAGGCTAACATCCAAATAGTAACAAGCTTGCAGTGAATAGAGCCCACAGAGGATAAGCTACTAAATCTTGCAATAAAAGCTGTGTGATTTACAGTAAATTCCAGAGGGCTGACAGCACCACAGCTGAGGGCATAAACACTTCTTTCATGGCTGAAGCTTCAGTCAGCTCTGTCTGCTGTGAAGTACAATCGAGCAGTGAGGCATGCTGCTTACCAGCAATGACTTTGATAAATAACTAGGAAGTCCCACTGTTGGCTTAAAACTAGAAGTTGTTCAGTTGCAATTCTGCATTTGTCCTGCTTTAATGGGTATGGAAGTGGCTTTAGCTGTAATCTGTCAGTGATTGATTAGGCCTTACTGAATCCCTTCTCCACTCACTTTGCAGCTCCCTGCTCTCCACAGTTAAAACAAAATTGGTACATATCTGACTGCCCTCTTATGAGGAAAGTAAACACTCTTAATTCTGCTCAAGTGAGTATAAGTTAAATGGCTACAACTGATACATTGTTGACAGACAACACATCTTAACAACGGGGCCCCTTCACATTCAGGTTCTTTTGCAACTGTTTGCTGTTTAAGCTGTAGTTTAAAATCCTAGTTAGCACGTTTTTATGCACATGTTCAAGAGCCAAAGAGGAAGTAAGCTATGTTTTCCTAATCATAGAAGTATTGAGTTGTCAGGTTTAATGCAGGATCATTCATTAGCATGCTGTGTAAATTGGGCGTACTAAACACATGCATGGACTCCACACAGTTAGAGGGAAGTGTAGCAGCACAAGTCACTTTAATGAGGGTTGAGATTATTTTGTCATTTATTTGAGTTACTCATTTAAAAAAAAAATTATATCTGAGTAAAATGTAACATGCAAATTATCCACTGTGATTTAGCAGGGGGAGGGGAGTATTTTACATACAATAAAGTTGCAATTCAGTTACATTCTTTTTAATTAGAGGGAGAAAAACATATTACATCTAAGGCATTAGCAGTTGAATAATAACATGAAAAAGCACCCCAAATGATAACAAGTTCAAATAGATCATGGAGACAATTTATGTTCTACTCCCACAAATGCCAGAGAATTATGTTGGACTTACAATGTTATTCTTGAGACACATAAGCCCTATACTATTGTGAAAATTATTAATGCAGAGCAAATATGCAGGTATCTAGTTATTTCTACCATGCCTAGGTACAGACATTCAAAAAGCCTGAGGCAGAATCAGTCTAAGTTAAGTGGCTTTCTGTAAGTGGCATAGTTTAGATCACTTTACAACTGATTTTTACAACTGATACAGGATACATAGCACTATTGGATATTGTGGCTGTTGGGATTTTCTTATATAGGTTCTCTTATATAGGATTCCATGCACTATGATGTCTAGGAACAATCGAGCTAAATTATGAATGCTGTATAGCCTTAAATTAGAGGACCTGATCCTGCATTCCTTGCACATTCCAAACTACCATTCAAATCAGCAGGCGTTCCAGGAAAACAAGAATTCGACTGCCATCTCATATAGAATGTAGTACGTTTTGCTTTTAATAGTAAATAATGGCATAAAATAGGGCAGGGTGGCACCTTAGAGACTAAATGGTTCTGAGGCATAAAGTTTCATAGGCAAATAATAGAAAATAATGTATCAGGCTTAACTTTATTCATTTATTTAGCTTCCACTACCACAAGAACCTACTAAGAAATTTTCCAGTAAATCAGTTTGCTCAGCTCTGTACATCACTGTGTCTGTTCCCCAAAGTACTGGTTAAAGTAAGAAACTTGCATTTTGCCAGATGCAGCAATGCTTACACAAATGGAACACTAGCTGAAAATATCTTTTCAGTGGCATTACTAGCGGAGGGGCGATAAGGGGTGGGCAAAAAAAGGACCTGCTACCAGCAGCCATGCGTTCACATTTGTGATCTCAGGGGCAAACAGAAATCGCTGCTTCTACCTTGCCCTGGGTGCCTGGCCGTGTCCCTACAGTGCTGTATGTTTTTTCTCTTTAACAGTTCACCTTGCATTAAAAGTAGCTGTGACTGTCGAAGGAAGTTCATAATATTTACTTTTGATTTATGACTTCTTAGTTCACTGAGTGATAAACTTAATGCACATGCCTCATATTTACATGGACAATGTCAGAGTACTACCAACTAAAGTAATACTACCTAAGAAACATTTCTTCTAGTAACAATATACAACTTCATTTTAACTCAGCTATTTTCCCACTTTTTAGAAGCAATTAAGTATGATTTTGCATTCCTGAAGCTGTCCACTTCTAGCTGCATGATCTGCATGCACAGAATTGTTCCAAAAGAATTATAAGGAAAAATTATTGTTGTCTTGAACTTCTCTTGCCATGTCAGAGGAACAAGAAATAACACATGGGAGCAGATAGCATTTGATTAGCTTGAACATGTTTGAAAAGTGATTTTTCTCCCCTAAGGATTTAGAAAGCAGCCTACCCATAAGCATACAATCAGGGAGAGATTTGCATACCTGAGAAACAGCAGTTCAAGCAGGAGAATATGAGGTCAAACAGGAATAACTAGTTAAGAAATTCAATTGGTGGCTATTTTTCCCATGCTTTTTTATACTTATGATTTAATACCAGTTGATCTGAACTGCCATTAGTAAGAACTGAGAGAATCAAAAGCTTAGGTCAAATTCACATACTAGACTATGAAGCACAGTTATACTTCTTTAAAGTAAGTATTCTACATTTCTCTAAAAGGGACAAAGGTCTTTTTTCCCATTTAGAATGTCAGTCTCATAATAATTGCTTATTTATATCTATGTGAATTCTAATAACTTTTATGACATGTTGTTTAGCTATAGCACAAGTGCTTAAAAAGCGAATAAACTCATTGCAAAAGCATGGAGATTTTGGACTCAGTTGAATTCTTCTGGAAGATTTTAGGATTCCATTCACCAGAACAGATTCTGCAAAAGGGATATGGATCTTTGAAACCTTGCTCATTGATTC
>NW_005842442.1:271276-278314 GCF_000455745.1 Alligator sinensis | reverse complement strand
AAAATTGCAGAATCCAATTTTTCCCTAGTTGCAGATTCCAGGGTAGGCACAGAAACCTTATTTACATGAATCTGCACACTCCTTATTTTATATGCCCCTGCCTCACCTCTGTCTCTCTCATCCCAGTTCAGCAAAACCAATTTTACGAAGTAACTCTGCCAATAATCATGCATATTCAATTCCTACTGATTAATTCTAATCCTTCACTTTTATTTTAAACTGGGTGGTATAAACAATTTTATGTCAAGTATAAAAATTGTGATATAGAAATGGTAAAAATCAGTTAAGTTTTAAATTCTATTGTCCAGAGTCACTCTTGCTATAACGTAATAGCATGGCAAACACCGTTTAATAGAGACATGTTTCATTTGGACAGCCACTTTATTGAGATATTTTCCAGGGAGACAATTTAGCCTACTGATGGTAAATGACAATGACTACTGCTTAATCAGAACCATTTTGGCATAAATTCCTCTTAAGAGGGAAGCATTTGCCTGGTGACAAATATTTACATATTTTACCAACTTTGCTCTTACATTTTAATACAGAAGTTTCCAAATAAAGATTAGAAGTGTGCATGTGTGTGTTGGTCAGGGAACTGGGAGGTAGAAAGAAAGAATAAATCTTATATCTCTTGAGGTGTGCTTTTGTTTCATTTTCTCTGTTTACTGAGCAGAATATTATGTCATATAAGGCTTTTTAGATTTTTTTAAAGGCCTCTTCTCTTAATTGGAACAAGCACTTAATCAGGATGATAGGACAGCCACAAATAACTTAATTAAGATGGCCTTTGCTGTCAAACCAAATAATAATAATAAATGATAATTTGTATGTGCTTGGCCTGAAGACCTCTGTGTACTTTTAAATAAAGGAAGACAGAATTGGGACCTGATCCTTAGAAGTAGTGGGCATCTGCTTTTCCCTAAAGAGAAGACCACAGCCATTATGGGCACAAATAGGGCAAAATGTTTCAGTCAATGCAAGAGTCTAAACTACAAATAGCTACACCTGGGCACACCAACACAGTTTAGAAAAAGGAAATAGCTGTTGCAGGCTGTGTCCAGAAGATCCCCTCAAATGGAAAGCAAGAAATGGCTCCCCAATTGAGGCTGACTTAACTCCACTACCCAGTCTCCCCTTATCTATATTGCATCTAAGAACGCTGTAGAGTTGCAGCCCTGCCTTGGGACCCAAACCTATGAAGAACTGAGCACCTCAGTGAGAAGTCAAGAGGTGCTGAGGACAATCAAGAGTCTGGGCATTTTGCTGAATCAGGCCCTTCAGTACTTAAAATACACACTTGAATCATACTTACAGTATGTGAGCAGTCAGCACACTATACTAAACTAGTAAATGTAAAAGGATTTTTAAAATAAATGGCTGCATTAGTAAGATGCCATTTAATTAACACAAAAACATATTGAACCATGTCACAGAAAATGTGGCAGGGTAATCTCCACAATATATAGCAGATGACTAGCTAACTAGATATGAGGATGGGTGACTATAACCTAAATATAAAGGTATCCATTCCAAATAGGCTGTATGACAAGTAGACTATTGTTTCACTAATTTCTACTTTTAAAAGTTAATTTCTTCACTTTTTAGTATTAGTCATGTATTATGAGAATTAACATAAAGGTGATGATAATGCATGATCTTTATATGCCATCTTATTAAAATGAAGCTATTTTTAATACTTTTAAGAGGCCTATCAGAAAACACAATTTATATCCTCAAAGTATATTTTGTCAGTTTCAAGTATAATTTTTGCATTCATATTCTTTTATGAATTTTAATGGAGACACTTAAATTGTAATTATTCCTCTCAGCTCAAATGCAGGTAACAAATGGAATTCAATCAGTGTTTGCGCATAATGACCATCATTAAGAGAGAAATAATAATGACATTCTCTCTGCATTAAACTTGCAGACTCTTTACACAATGATCTGAATCCCATTATTGATCTCCATGGAGATATGCAATTGTCACCTATTCTGCATAATATCTGAATGTTAAATACATTTGTTTGGAACAAATATTTTAATGAATACAGTCAGTTCCACTTAATTAACTATCTGATAACTGAATATTTTTGCTTAATAATTGAACATGGAACATCAAAATCATCCTATTTTTTAATCAAATACACTTGAGATTAGGCACTCATTTAAATGTTCAGAAAATGTACATATAGCTTTAAATTCCCTTTGGATTTTTTTAAAGCACATGTATTAGGAGCCTTGCAAAGTATTTAAAACCCTCTCTTTCTCCCCTTTGTTTATAATAATCCCTTAGATGCCTGAAACTGAAATCTGTTTCCTTATGACAGTATCTATTTCCTCTGCAAGGCACACTGGCTTTTTATCATAGGGTGGCTCATGAAGGTTTAAATACTGGCACCAGGTTTGTTTGTTTGTTTTAAGAGAAAAACGACATTGAAACATTTGTTTTGAAAACCATATGGGTACAATTATATGGGCTTTGTATATGCAGTGAAGAGCTAAAAAGCTGTATCTCATCTTTCAGACCTACCAACCATGAAAAAGAAGACTCCAGTCATTTTGCTCAGCTCAGCAATCTGGAGTGTGGGAAAAATGTCCTTTAAAAATATTTTCATTGCACTCCTTATTCCATCATTATTCAAGTTATTACTTTAATTGAGCAATCCTAGGCTAGGTACAGACATTCAAAAAGCCTGAGGTGAAATCAATCTAAGTTATGCAGTTTTCTTTAAGCGACGTAGTTTAGATCAGTAGCAAACAGAATGCACATTCACCCTTCTTTGCGAGGGAGGAGGCTCAAATCTTAGGCTAGGCTCTGCCATTTTTAAACCAGTCTTCGTATGCTAAACTTCTGTTCTGCTACAAGTATAGACCAATTGCGGATCACTTATACTGGTAAAAGTGTAATGTCTGTGCCTGGCCCTACTGATTCTGAAAAAAAAGTTTGAATAAATGATATATCTGGCACTAAAGTTAGTCAGTCTAGGAGGCATTTATGTGAATCCTCATCTAGTAATGCCCTCTTATTAAAAGGAAACCTCTTGGTTGCACTGACAATGGAAAAGGCGAAGAGCAGATGTCTCCAAAAAAAGTATAAGCACCCATGGTAGACAAGTGAAAAACACCTTGCCCATACTGGAAGCATTTTTCTGCATCTCAGTACCTGTCTAATGCACGGAAACATGAGGATCTGTAACCTTGATTAAAGAATATCCTTTCTAATGAAACTGGGTATTTTTATTATCCATGTAAAAAATGTCTAATTCTTTTCTGGATCCTGTTGGCCTGTATGATGTTTCATGGCCATGACATCTGCTGGTTTACCATCTCTGCTATACCATCTCAGCATCTTATTGAGCTATCGAATTCCCTTTGACATGTTTCTCCCCACTCTATGCCTCTGATCTTTTCAATTGTCCATCTTTCCATGCCTCAGGTGAGATTATCAAAGGTACTTAGGGTATCTGAGAATCTTACTCCAAACCTTTGATTGAACACCATAAGCAATATAATGCTAAGGATTAAATATGAAGGATTTTTAAACACATTGGCCTAAATCTGCTCACAGAAGTCAATGGTAAACTCTATTATGTTCAATGAGACCAATGGGATGACTCAAGCATTGACCAGGTATGTTTCCCTTCCCTACTTCATCCTTTTCTTGCAACTGCTAAGGGCTTAAACTTATTTTTAAAAGATAGTAACTTAGTAGACACCAATCAAATATTGGATATGATTCTTCTGAAAAAGAAATATGTAAACAGTGAGATGTACTTATTTCATGAGTGAAAACAAATAACAGTCAGAATAGAACATTTCCTATCTCAAAATAATAGGGGTTAGATGTTGTGAGGAATCAGAAATAAACTGGGGGGGGGGGGGGAAACTGAAAATAGGCATAGGTTAGAAAATTAATTTGAGCATCAATTTTAAATCACTTTATCAGAATGTTACATTACAGTCTTGTGCATAATAGTATTTGATCACTTTTCAGTACTAAGAGAAGCATCTCCCAAGTAGCTGCAAAATACATTTGCTATAGGCTATTTAATCAGGCCCATGGTACACCATTTCCAGGCTGGGTGGCACTGGCAATATTTGTATATCTATATAGCTGATCACTCCCTTTATATTATACATAGTGCATGACATCCCATGGATGGATGCAGAATGTGTTTACTATGCCACTGCTCGATCATTATCTTGGGTGAACGGCCATAGTGTGTTCCAGTTCTTGCTCATTATTATGGTGGCTGCATACCAGTAATTGATCACTCTCCCAGTGCTGTACAACAGCTCTTTGGGGCTGTGGGGAAGGGTACATCTGTATGTATATACTACATTTGTTTTGTTTGGACAGTGAAGTACACAGAAAATGAATTATGGAATGTCCTCACTAGTGTTTGTTGGGGGAAGGGAGCCAATTCTTGAAGAGATTATTGTGGCATTATTCTATGATTCTATGAAAAGAGGGACAGCCAAGGGACTAAATGCTAGGGAGAAATAAAATTTATATTCCCAAGTAGTACTCATATTTTAAAGAAAAAGGAAACAGTTTTTTAAAAAGAAAAACTACACAAGGATAAAAGTAAAGATGGAAATGCTGGGGCTGATATCACTGTGGCCACAATTTGACACATGTTGAGTAAGAACAATGAAAGTGAATGCACATACCCAAATGTCTGCCTCAGTAGCATCTTCACTACACACTGGGGACATCTACACATGTCATTATTGTGCAGCAATAAATCCAGGCGCAGTTCATGCTTGAGTTTATCGTTCCTGGGTGCCACATTTGAATATGTGCCTGGGACTGCTGCATGTTGAGCTGGGTTGGAGCAGCCCCTGCTGGCAGGGAGCCTGAGTGGGGAGCAGGGAGGTCAGCCTGCTAGTCCATGGCTGCTCTGACCCAGCTCAGCATGCTTTGTGGGGGTTGACTGGGGCACAAAGATGCCAGCAGGCAGCCCCTGCACTGAAGCACCCTTGTGCCCCAGCCACCCCCATCAGTTTCTACATGTGCATTGCTACAGAGTAATGTTGTAGGATAGTACTTGTGTTTACAAGTACTAACCTAAGGCAGAGGTAACTAGTTTACTCCATCCTAATAGTACTGCACATGTAGACACTAAGACATTTACTGCAGAACTAATTAGGCAATTCCACAGTAAAGGTCTTGTGTAGACATGCCCACTGTGCATTTCAGGCTAAACATCTCTTACTATTAGATATGCCCCGTAAAACAGCATATTCCAGTCACTAGGCCCTGCTTAGCTTTTCTAACCTCCTTTACGTAAGCCCATGGGGTAAGCAATATTGCCTCTACTGAAAACAGTGTTCCAAGTAGAAAAGCATTCACTAAATTGGATTTTGAATGGGATTGGGAGGGGGAATGATTGTCAAAGGCAATAGGGAGAACTGACATAATCCTACAACCTTAGTCTGTGTTTTTTCACAACTGTATTATAAAAGACAAAATCATTTAATTTGCAATTGGAAAAGTCAAGAAAAGAAAACACCTGGTACTGGATTATTAGTCCTAAGTAGTGTTATTTTTCCTGGCATTGATATGTGCTACTGCAGATCCAAGCATTTTCATTTTCATTTATGAAAAAAGGAAACAAGTCAAGAAACTTTATTTTCTTTAGTTCTGAAGAGTGTTCTGTGCTTGATTTATCCCTATTATTGACTTGGATATTTTTCAAGCTGTGCATTTATTTGTGTTCAATGTGAAATGCCAAGATTGGCAAGGTTGCCATCTTTACAGCATTATTTTAATGGCTAGCTATCAGTACTAATCTAATATATTTATAGACATAGCAAAAGAAAAAGTTAAAGCATAAAATGACATTCTGCCAGCAATATTAACACCAAATCAAGGCAGCAAGCAATGACTAAGAACTTGCCATGACTTAATGGCTCATAATTTGTCCTAACTACTGCAACAGAACACAGCAAGAATTGTTTGTTTCTTGCCAGGTTAATTCTTTCCAAGGATAAAACTCCTCATTGAGACCTGTAAATACATTGGCCTGAGTAAAGGACCAGTGACTAATAGTACACACTAAGGATGTACTTTCAGTGAGGGCACTCCAAAGTCATCATCAACATGTAAATACTCCTGTATCCATAACCGATAAACTAGAAATGAATGGAAAAAATTACATAAAAATCATGTAAGAGGTGCCTACAACTATGTCAACATTGCCACTTAGGGTTGATCTTAGGGCTCCCCTCAAGCCCTTAGACACCAGCTACATACAATGAAAAACCTTAAGGTCAATCTCCAATAGCAAACTAACCCAAGTCTGCAAGTTCTACCAAGCTTCATTGACTGGCTGATTTCCTAAAATTAAGTTCTAGAATATGACATGGTATTATTAGTGAAGCAGAAGGGACTTATTTTGGAAGACTTAGTATGTGCTGTAAGGAAGAAGCTGAACTTTGGAAGTGATTAGGGTCTGGGACAATTTAAGAACTTCCATATGACAAGGATCTCAAAGCCAAAGGATTCTGTCACAGATTTAGACCAAAACTGAAGACCATCATGAGGATGCTGCAGACGGGGGAGAAAGACTCAATAAGATGTCTTTTTGAAGAAACTGACTTAGTGGGTGTGTCTGCATGAGATGCTAACTGTGCAATAGTGTGCCAGGCAAATGCCATGCTAATATATGCTACTGTACAGTTAACGTCTGTAAAAACCTGTGCACCAGCACTGTTGCGCAGTAGCGATACTTACTGCTTATTGATTTAGTACTTGGTTATCCAAGTACTAAACTTAATGCGCAGTAACTATGGTGCATTAATGAATGTGTAGACATACCCAGTATGAGGTAATATAGACCCTCTTTAGAACAGAAAGTAGAAATGCATGTGCAGAGGAGCCTCATGGATATAGAGACAACAACAAGAAAAAGTGATATCCAGGAACTTTGTAGTACCCAGTGGCTACAATCAAACTTCAGTAGGAGTGTTAAAATTGCAGCAAGGGCTGTATGGCAAAATAACATCAATCTGATTCCAAATATTACA
>NW_005842442.1:270486-271266 GCF_000455745.1 Alligator sinensis | reverse complement strand
AAGAGGTTATACTTATCAGATAAATTATTCAATGGGAATTATTCACTCAGCTCTAATTAATGCAATGAACAATCCTGCCTTAACAGTGGGGCCTGTTAAAGCATATCTAGGGTTCCCTGTGGGCACATCTGATTGTGGGGGGCTCTTAACTAATCAGACAATCTCCCTTAAATAATGCTTGTAATTAAAATGAAAAGAAGAGGTGCAAAGGCAGAAAGGGGAATGGGATCAAAACGCAAAAAGGGGATCCACAGGTGAGGATGGGTAGGTAGTATGCAGGCACAGGCCAGAAACACTGTAATATGATCTCAAAAAATGGGTGACAGCACCATAAGAAGATGTGACACATGTATATGAGTGTAATTAACATAAGTTTTCCACTCAAATATAAGCTACACTAGGATCTGGAGTGGAGAGATGAGGAGCAATGTGCTCTTTGCATGCAAAAGTTGTCTTTAAATTCTCTTACCACTAGGTGGTGGGAGAGTAAGTAATAGTGTGCTTGCCTTGTGGAAACAGATACCCTGGCATAACTGGGGACATACATCATTTATACTGATGTGTGTTTATTGCTGTTCTTCCCTCCCCATACAGGTAATTCTACACCAGATAAATTACACAACTGTTGCATGTTATATGTCTGGTTCAGTTTTTTACTGATATAAAAGCCAAATATACTGACATAAATGCTTCCTGTGTCCAGGACGTTGGTTACAGAAACAAGACAAAATAGAGAAAATAACGTTTATCCCAAATAGGTATACCCCAATTTTCTCCATC
>NW_005842442.1:263958-270455 GCF_000455745.1 Alligator sinensis | reverse complement strand
CAGGAAAACAGTAAACAGGCACCTGCCTGGAACTGGGGACTGGCATCTATTTTTATTGCTATCTCCTCTGCACTTGTAGGCCTTTATATGTAGGCCTTTACTTGTAGGCCTGCCAACTTATGCACCTCGAGACCCTGTTCCTCACTTCCCGTACACAGTGAGTCAGTCCTCTTTCCCCCTCCTTCTCTTTTCCTTCCTGTGGAAACAGCAGAGACTCTGACCTCACCCTTTTCTCCTCACTTTGTAAATAAGAAGCAATGCTTGCCCGTTGTCTCCCTCCCTCCCTCCCTCCCTCCCTCCAGGGAAGCCATGAGTTTGCTTTCCTGAAGATTTTGAAGCCTGTATGAACTAGCACTGGCAAATCAGCTGGATTAGTCATATTAACTGTTGCTCTGTTGTCTCATCCTGATGCTGTATACAAATGAAGAATGGCTGTCTTTCACACTGCATTTTAACTTGCAGTATAGTATTTCTTCTGCTGCTGTAAAACCACATCCAGATTGGTTCTTGCAATCTCATTCAAAAGGTGAATGTGTTCCAGGGCTGCTCTTCCACCCCATAAAGGCATAATATAGTCATTTATTTCCTCTGCAGACATTAAATCATGAGAAATAAGTGAGTTTCCTCCATCATTCATTAATATTTCCTGTGAGGTTTTGCTTTGAAAATGCATTCAGTTTCTCTTTTATTAAGTGCATTTTAGTCTTAGTCAGTTGGGTCATCGTTCATCAGGCAGCACTTGCATTACATAACAAGTGCAGTAGCACTCTCATCGCTAGAGGGAGAACTTACTCAAACATCATTTGACATTCTTTATGCTGTTAACTACAGTTGTTCTCCGAGCCAGGGTTGAAGACAAGCAAAGATAATATGGAACAAATGACTACAAGAGCAAGATAAGCCATTCAAAAAGCAAGGTGGGGAGAAAATTCAAGATTCCAAAGAAGATTACTGTATTCAGTCTTAGCAATTAGAAGTTTATTTTATTTAAATAACATATAGTCACCAATGTGCCATTTGTGAATTATGCTTTGGTAAAAATAAATAATAGACCTATAAAAGTCTTATGATCTTTATCAAAGTATTTACAGCCTAACAATCCCTCGTAGTTACAACCTTGAGCAGAAAGGTAATTAGCCATGTTAGTCTGAAGTCAGGCTGAAGGCAGGGTACAGTTGCATTTTGTACAGTAGCTGAAATGGACTGAAACCAATCTACACAAGAAACTTAAACAGCTATGGTTAGAATTCTGTTAGTCTATAAGGTGCAACTCTACCCTGTCTTCTACCAATCTTAACCTTAGAAAAAATGGAAGTAGCTGAAAATCCCCTGTATTTACTTAGAGCTGAACCAGATTATATCATCTCCATTGATTCACTCACATAGAAACCCCTCACATAAGCTTCACAGAGTCATGTTTCATTAGACTTAGAGCATGTTGCTGCATGGGGTGTGTCACTGTGTGGTGCGATGGGGCTCCCAGGTGCCCCAGGGATGGGGTGAATACCTGATCAGCAGCTCCTGGTCAACAAGAGATCATAGCCTGGAAAGGGCTGCAGGCAGCTAAGTCCCAGGAGTGGAGGCAAGCACATATCCTCTACTGTGTTTTAAAAGCTCTCTCTCCCTATCCATTGGAGGGTGCATGAAGAGTGATGCTGTAAAACAGTGTCTGGAGCCCCAGCATGTGGCAGCAGATTACTTGGAGGGAGTGGCAGCAGGGAGCTCCCCCATAGATCCAGCTGGGCATGACATGGCTGCCAGAGAGCTGCTGCCAAGCCAGACTGGAGAGAACCCAGAGAGGTTCTTGCACCTGAAAACAGGGACAGTGAGGTGCCTGGACAACTGGTGAGACCTGCTCCAAGACTGAGCCCAGACACCATATATGTGAGTCCCTCACTCCATGCACCATCACAGCTGAAGTGCTCTAGGGCTTATCGTGTTTTGGGTTGATTAAAGTAAGAGCTGATGCGGGAGGATCCTGGTACGGTCCACTGCAGCCCGGCTATAAGGGACCATTGATTCTGGTTTAATTAAGGTATGAGAGCTGATGTGGGTGGGTCCCGCCTGGTTGATCTCAGCCCTAGTACAGGGACTAGTTTAATTACAGCGTGCCCAGAGTAAGCACCCAAGCAGTACTGACCTTAAAGGTGCTCAGATGGAAGCATTGTCCTTCAGGCAGTTTCTGGAACAAACAAGCCCATTTGTGACAGCCCGTTACATCATGGTGGCTGTGGCTAGACCAAGTTGATGAGTGGACAGGTTGTAAGGGAGACGGAGCCCCAAGTCACCCACTTCAGAACCGAGCCTACCTGAAGGTGGAGAGTCACCCTAATTAGAGGAATCTCCCTTTCAATTTCCATCTTCGGATGATCAAGACATGGCACATAGGTAGTCATGGGAGTCCGCCTCAGGGCAGGAGGCTCTGAGTATCCACCACCGGGTACAAAGTGGTGCATTGGCTGGGAACTCATTTTTGGGAGACAAACAACCTGGCCAATAGAGATTGCAACACTATGCAGTCCATGATGGTGATTCACCCTGAGTTGTTAGGACAAATACTGCAGAATAAAAGCCATGTCTTAGAGGTACAACAACAGCAAGTCTCTAGGCAGCAGAAATGACTGCAGCATAACCTTTTGTTCCTTAAAATGCCAAAGATGGCACGTGATCATGATCCAGAGACCTACACTGAAACCTTTGAAAGGATGGCCTTGAAAGTGGGACTCGAGCATATGTACTCTGGTGAGCTAACTTGGTGCCCTAGTGATCAGAAAGGCCCAGGCAACCTATAGGGCACTACCCCAGGATGAAGCCTGGGACTATGCGAAAGTCAAGGTGGTCATCCTATATTGGTTGGATATCACCCCAGAATATTACTTGCATCTCTTCTGGGCCAAGAAGCCTTGGGAGGACCACTGCCCATGGATCCTAATGCCTCTGCTCTGGGATCTGATGAGTAAGTGGATGCAGCCCTCAGTATATGGTCATACTCACCAAACAAGTAGTTCTCACCGATCAAGTACTGCTAGAAAAATTCCTGTGTGATCTCAAGGAGGGCACCCAATGCTGGGTGAAAAGCCACCTTCCCCAAAATTGTGAGGAGGTGTTATGCCTCACTGAGGTGTTTGCAGTGTCAGAAGGAGACTACATCAAGGAAAGGCCACTCTCCAGTTTGATGGGCAGTGGTACCTGTGGTGGGGATAATAGGTGGGTCCCAAGTAAGGGTTGACCCAGGGAGGTGATGCACTTCAGGTCCAGTAAGATTGGGCACATATCCAAGGACTGTGACTATAGCAAAGAGGACAGGTGGAAGCCAGAGAATGCACTGAGGATACACTAGGATAGAGCCCAGCTGTCTGATGACCCAGAGGCAATGGACTGTAGATATCGTGGGGAAGATGAGAATGTGGGTTGGAGTTGCCCAGTTGTGACAGCCTGGATAGAAGGCTGGCAGGTCAATGCCACATTGGACAAGGGATGTTCACAATCCCTAATCTGGGCTGATTTATTAACGCCAGGACAACTACAGATTGCCACTCCAATTAAGATGACCTGTATACACAGTGCGGCCACACATTATGTCAGAAAATTCATATTAGGGCTGTGTGTAATTTCATTGGCTGTTGCGTTTCAATGCTGTTTCGACTCATTTTGAACTTAAAACAGCAAAATTGAAATTAAACAAAAAGTTTCAAAATAGCCTCAAAACTAAACCAGGGCAGTTGAAACATTTTGAAAGTTTTGAAAATGTTTCAAGTTTTGAAGCTAGGCTTGCTTGCAGCTGAAGAGAAACTAAGGAGAGGGAGGGGGAAAAGGTGGGAGGGACTGCTCTGATATTGACATGTGTAGCTGGCCAGTAACTGTGATCCTTCCCTGAGGTCCCTTCCAATCCCAGTGCTCTGGGGGAGGGACAGAAAAACAGCATAAAAAAGTATTGTTTGAACTAAGCTGTCTCTGTGCCTTCACACTTACAAGTGATACCAATTTTGCTCTGAACAGTTTGAGGTATAATTTCCCAGAAACCCCTGTACCTATCTCCTTGAAACTTGGCAGGCTTCATGGCCTCAGCAGGGGCCACCATCCCTGCAATTCTCACCTCACTGCACCTTAACACACACACAAAGTCACATGTCACAAGTTTTGCTTGTCAGCAGCCTGAGGTGTAGTTTCCTAGAAACCCCTGCACCTATCTCGTTGAGAGCTGACAGGCTTCATGGCCTCTGCAGGGGCTACCATGCTAGCAGATTTCACCCCATTGTACCTTAACACACACATGCAGTCACACATGTCACAAGTTTTGCTTGTCAGCAGCTTGAGGTGTAGCTTCCCAGAAACACCTGCACCTATCTCCTTAAAACTTGGCAGGCTTTGTGACCTCAGCAGGGCCTACTATCCCTGCTTTCACCCCACTGTGCCTTAACACGTACACGTGACATGAGTTTTCCTTTCAAGATTTTGAGGTGAAGTTTTCCAGAAACCCCTAAATCTATCTCCTTGAAACTTGACAAGATATATGGCCTGAGAAGGGGCTACCATCCCTGCAAGTGTCATCTGAATCAGGCAGGAAATGACTATGCTAGAGGCAATTTTGTGCTTCCCCATTATTGCCTATGGGCAAAACATCGAAACAACAAAAGTTTTGACAACACGAAATGGAATAGTGCTTTTGAAATGAAATAAAACTTGGAACAAAACACGGTCCTGTTGAAATGGTGAAATGGAAGTTGAAACGAAATGGTGCTGTTTCACACAGCCCTAGTTCATACCCATAAGAGTGATGGAACACTGAGGAGAATTAAGAATGGTAATTGCCCTGAAGCTCACCTGTGAGATGGTCTTAGGATGCAATTGGCCACCTATATACCAAGTTCTTGAGAGGGCGAAAGAACTGAGACCGAGTGTAGGCAAATACAAAGTGAGAAAGGGTGGCTCGGGGAGGCTGAGTTGGACCAGGAGGTGGGGAGTCCAACTCAGGGCAGGAGACTTTGAGTACCCACCGGCAGGTACAGGGAGGAAGAGACAGAGGAGGAAAAACTGTGTGATACCATCACGTGGGAAATTCACCTGGAAAAACCTAAGGGAAAAAATGTTTATAGCCAGAATCAATTCATATAACCTTTTATTCTGCACTGTTAAATTCCCAGGGGAAAAAGTATAAGTATGGAGTCCTAATCATAACCCTAACCTTCAGTTTCCCCACTACTCTTGGGATGTAGGTAAGTTTCGGCACTCTAATACATGCAAAGGCCCAAATGCTGTAGTCTCAGCTTGCTACCACAGTGAAGACTCTGCAAATAGAAACTCAAGGAATATATTGAGTATATTTATATTTCTATGGACTTCCTGTGATTGAATGCTTTTAACCTTAATGATGATTTTGATCTGACAATTATTGTAAGCAATTGTATGATGGAAGAGAAAAAAATAAAACTAGAAAATTTATGAAGTATGCTTTTTCAAGTGTGACAAGAATACTGTTTAGCTGGGGCATTAGAATTTGAGAAGACAAAAAAGGCAAAAAATGTAAAAATATCTATAACAATAAAAGTGGCATCTGTTACAATACTTAGCAGACTTATCTTGCATGCCTATTTGACTCCTAAACTGAATAGCTTGTCAGAGACTTAAGCATTTCTAAAAATGTCCAATCCAGTTTAGTCAATTTATTCAATCCTGCAAACTTTATGCACAAAGAAACCTTACTGAGGTCAATAGGTCCTACAGGACTGGTCAGTAGCCTGGAAAATAAAGGTGGCAAACCTCATGTGATGAAGTTTTATTATAAGATAATTTTTTGGAGTGAAGCATATACACATATTCCAAAGACATTAAAAACTTCTGTACAACAACCAGAAAGCAGTGCTGAAGTTGTCAATACTTGTGTCACAGGATCATAGAAAATTAGGGTTGGAAGGGACCTCAGGAGATCATCTAGTCCAACCCCCTGCTCAAAGCGGGACCATCTCCAACTAGATCATCCTAAACAAAGCATTGTTTACCCAAGTCTTAAAAACTTCTGTGCAGGCCGGGAGCAGTCCGAGGCCCGTTTTTTCACGCGGCGGGCTGTGGCCAGCAACCCGGACACGCCGGGTCGGGGAAGACAGGCGGCACACTAGAATTAGGCACGGACGCTTAGTGGTTGATTTAAGATTATTTTACTTACACCGAAGGTGGTCGCGGTGCAGGCAGGAAAACTTGCTTGATTTGCGGTTACAAAACAAAACAAAAACTCGAACCTGCAGAACATAAGCGTACATCGCAATGGGGTTTTGGCGACGGGAGATGAACAAAAACCTCAGGAGTACATCGCAATGGGGTTTCGGCGACGGGAAGAAAAAACTGCAGGACTCGAACCCCGGGTAGAGCTCTGGATTCACTCACACGAAGTTTGCTAGGCTCCGTGGAACTTTGCGCACAGGGAAGGGTACGTCGAGGGATCAGGCGGCGACGGGGAGAGGCGAGAGGTTGATCAGACCCCTATAGCCTTCTTGAAATAC
>NW_005842442.1:262010-263856 GCF_000455745.1 Alligator sinensis | reverse complement strand
GGTGTACAAAGCCAATCGCTAGCCGCCACGTAGGAATAATTTAGAACTGACCAATAGTGGGGGACAAATTTAAATACAAATGGTGGGAACTCCTTGCAGCGTGCATCTCTCCTCTGCAGCTAAGAAATGCACCCTGCAAAGAAAGCTACAAGTGGCGGGAAATAATTCAGCAGTGCCAAAGCGCACACAAACAAAATTCACACCCTTGGGTTGTGACAACTTCCAAGGATGGAAATTCCGCAACTTCTCTGTTCCAGTGTAACTTCTCTGTTACTATGTTTCCAGTGAGAATTTTTTCCTAATATCTAACTTAAACTTGCTGCAACTTGAGACCATTGCTCCTTGTTCTGTCATCTGCCACCACTGAGAACAGTCTAGCTCCATCCTCTTTGGAACCACCCTTCAGGTAGTTAAAGGCTGCTATTAAATCTTCTCTTCTCCAGACTAAATAAGGCCAGTTCCCTTAGCTTCTCTTCATGTTTCCCAGGCCCCTCACCATTTTCCTTAGCCTCCACTGAACTCTCTCCAACTTCTCTATATCCTTTCTGGATCTCTCTCTACATCCTTTCTGTAGTGTGTGTGTGTGTGTGTGTGTGTGTGTGTGTGTGTGTGTGTGTGTGTGTAGTGGGGGGAGGGGCAAAACTGGACACACTACTCCAGATGTGGCCTCACCAGTGTTGAATAGAAGGGAATAATCACTTCCCTCGATCTGCTGGCAGCAGTCCTAGTAATGCAGCCCAGTATGCCATTTGCCTTCTTGGCAATAAGGGCACAGTGTTAGCTCATATTCAGGTTATTGTCCTCTGTAACCTCCAGGTCCTTTTCTGCAGAGCTACTGCCTAGCCAGTCATCCCCCAGCCTGTACTGGTGCTGGGATTGTTCCATCCTAAGTGCAGAACTTTGCACTTGTCTTTATTGAACTTCATTAGATTTCTTTTCGTCCAATCCTCCAATTTTTCAAGGTCTCTTTGAATCTTAGCCCTACCCTCTAGTATACCTATTACTCCCTCCAGATGGTGTCATCTGTAAACTTGCTGAGGGTACGCTCCATCCCATCTTCCAGATCATTGATGTAGATATTGATCAAAAATAGCCCCAGGACTGTCCCCTGGGGCACCCCGCTTGATACCGGCTGCCAACTGAACTTCAAGTCATTGATTACTACCCTTTGAGCCTGACAATTCAACCACTTTTCTATCCACCTTACAGTCCATTCATCCAGTCTGTACTTGCTTATCTTGCCTGCAAGAATGTTGTGGGAGACCATATCAAAAGTGTTGCTAAAGTCAAGGTACATCATGTGCGGGCCAGCTCCCAATCCCATCCTTGCCATGTGCGAGCCAGGCCTGTCTTTGCGCACGCGGACTGTGGCCAGCAGCCCGGGCACGCGGGGCCGAAGAAAACCGCGGGGCGGTAAGGTATGCGCGAGCTAGAATCAGTTACGGAGGCGTAATGGTTGATTGAAAAGATTATTTACTTACACCCAAGGTGGTCGCGGTGTAGGCTGGACAGCTTTCCAGGCGCAGCTCCACTTGAATCCTCATTGGAGGACTCTGACAAACTCGGTTCTTTGACCCCGGAGTGGTTTAGGCTCCGCGGGTTTGGCAAGTCTTTCCTCACGGAGTGGCTGAATCTCTGTGGGTTCTGTTCGGTTCCCAGGTCCCCCGGAGCTGTTAAGACTCCGTGGGTTCGAAAATTGGGTATATAGGATAGGGATACGTCTAGGATAGAGCTCAGTGATGGGGAGAGGCTAGAAGCTAAACGGACCTCCATTGCCTGCTTAGGAAAGGTGCGTTGGGTCCGCAAGGGTCCACATTGCTTGGAGATCTTCACACAGCACGAAGTC
>NW_005842442.1:260732-261984 GCF_000455745.1 Alligator sinensis | reverse complement strand
GTGCATCACTATGATGCAAAAGAAATGCACCATGCAAAGAAGGCTACAAACGGCGGGAAATACTCTTTTGCACGCGGGTTCTCCTATTGCAGCAGAAAACTCTACCATGCAAAAAAGCTGCAATTTGGCGGGAACATAATTTAGCAGTGCCGAAGCACACAAAAACAAAAAACCACAACTTTGGGTTGTGACACATCACATCCATAGTTTCGCAGTTGGTAGGGTCGGAAGGGACCTAAGCAGGTCATCAAGTCCAACCCCTTGCCATGGGCAGGAAAGAATGCTGGGGTCAAATGCTAGGTGATTATCTAGCCTCCTTTTGAAGACCCCTAGGGTAGGAGTGAGCACCACTTCCCTTGGAAGTTGGTCCAGATCCTAGCCGCCCTGACTGTGAAGTAGTGCCTCCTGATGTCTAGCCTGAACCTACTCTCAGTCAACTTATGACTGTTATTCCTAGTTACTCCTAGAAGTGCTCAGGGGAACAAGGTCTCTCCCATTCCCTGCTGGTCCCCCTTGGTGAGTTTATACATGGCCACCAGATCCCCTCTCAGCCTTCTCTTGTGGAGGCTGAATAGGTTCAGGTCCCGTAGCCTCTCCTCGTAGGGCCTGCCCTGCTGCCCCCTGATCATGCACGTGGCCCTCCTTTGGACCATCTCAATGCTGTCCACATCCCTCCTGAAGTGCAGAGCCCAGAACTGGATGCAGTACTCCAACTGTGGCCTGACCAATGTCACATAGAGGGGGAGGATCACCTCCTTGGACATGCTCATGATGCATCTGTGGATGCATGACAAAGTGCAGTTAGCCTTACTGACCACATCCTCACATTGGCGCCCCATGTTCATCTTAGAATCAATAGTGACTCCAGATCCTTTTCTGCCTCAGTGCTGATGAGAAGGGAGTTCCCCACCTGTAGGTCTGCTGCTGGTTCTTCCTCCCTAGGTGCAGTACCTTGCACTTGCCAGTACTGAAACCCATCCTATTTTCATCTGCCCACCCCAGATCCATCCAGATCTAGTTGTAGCCCCTCCCACCCTTCTAGCATGTCCACTTCTCCCCACAACTTAGTGTCATCCACAAATTTGAACAAGGTGCTTTTCACCCCCTCATCCTTGCTAATGAAGATGTGGTGCACAGTCCCACCAGAGGAAATGCCCTGTTGGACCTGGTCCTGGCCACAGGCAATGATCTGGTAAGGGGGCTCCAGGTCCTTGACCACCTGGGTGATAGCGATCATCACTTGCTGGCATTG
>NW_005842442.1:259068-259296 GCF_000455745.1 Alligator sinensis | reverse complement strand
GCAACACTGGTCAGGCCACAGCTGGAGTACTGTGTCCAGGTCCGGGCACCCCACTTCAAGAGGGATGTGAACAACATTGAGAGGGTCCAGAGGAGGGCCACCTGCATGATCTGGGGACAGCAAGGCAGACCCTACAATGAGAGGCTACGGGACATGAACCTGTTCAGCCTTCACAAGAGAAGGCTGAGGGGGGACCTTGTGACTGTCTATAAACTCACTAGGGGGGAC
>NW_005842442.1:238593-258826 GCF_000455745.1 Alligator sinensis | reverse complement strand
CCTGCCCAGGCAGGGGGTCAGACTTGAAGATCTACAAGGTCCCTTCTGACCCTACTTCTATGATTCTATGATTCTATGTTGAACAGTGCAGGCCCAAGGACCGAGCCCTGGGGAACCTCATTTCCCACATCCCTCCAGGTCAAAAATGACCTATCCATCACCACTCTCTGGGTGTGACCTTCTAGTTAATTTGTGACCCATCTGACTGTGTAGGCATCAACACCACAGCCGCCTAATTTTTTGATGAGAATGGGGTGAGAGACAATGTTGAAGGCCTTCCTAAAGTCCAGAAAGACTACGCTGCTCTCTCCACATCCACAAAGTCAGTCATCTGATCATAGAAGGAATCCGGTTTGTCAGGCCTGACGTGCCCTTGGTAAATCCATGATGACTGTTCCTAATCACCTTCTTCTCCTCTAAGTCTTAGAAATGTATTCCTTGAGGACCTGCTCCATGACTTTTCCAGGGTTTGAGGTGAGGCTGACTGGTCTGTAGTGCCTCACATTTTCCTTCTTCCCTTTCTTAAATATGGGAACTATAGTTGCCCTTTTTCAATCATCCAGGATGTCTCCCAATTTACACAAGTTTTCAAAGATAGAGGCCAGAGGCTCTGCATCACATTGGCCAACTCCCTCGGCACACTTGGGTGCACTACATTCAGTCCCATGGATGTCCAGCTTTTCTAAATAGTTCCTAACCTGTTTTTTTGCCAGGGTACAGGCTTCTGAAACATTTTTTTTTGGATCCAAATAAACAAAATGGTGGTTGATTAACTAGCCAAATAGTGGGCAAAAAGTGTAGTTACTGTATTCATGTATTCATTACAAACAGGGTAGTGAACTATTGCGTGAGAGGGGAGGAGAAAGCCCCTCACCCAACTCATGCCAGGTCCCTCCTTCCCCCGACTCAATCCGATAATCACCACAGGTGCAGCAAGGAGTGACAGCTGGGAAGAGATGGTGAGATGGCAAGATCAGGCACAGCAATTTTGGAGCTGCCTGAGCCTGAAAACCGATGGGGAAAGGGGTTGTGGCCAGAGAGAGGCATGGGCTGTTCAAAAGGCAGCCAAAGACACAGCTGGAGGATGTGACTGGGAAAGACAAGTGCTGGAGAGACACTGGCTGGGAACCCGGGGAAATCAAACCCTGGGGTGGAGGGACACCATGGAACGCTGCCAGGGAGAAGCAGCTTGCCAGGACATCAGTATGGGCAGTCAGGGCTGCGAGGGGAGACCCAGGAGATGCTATGGAGGGCAGCATGGAGGAGCCACCAGCACTCTTGGGCAGTGCAGCAGGTGGAAAGTGGCTGAATGTCATGGAAAGTGGTGAGGGAGAGACTCTGGCTCAACCAGGAGCCTCTCTGGAGAAATGAGCCAGAAGAACCATGGAGTGAGGGAAGAAAGAGGCAGGCAGCACCAGGGCTGAGCATGGACAGTGCATCGCTGCCTCACTGCGCCAGCAGGGAAATCCCAAGAAGGGACAAAGACCAGAGATGGCATCAGGTAGCAAGACCAGTGGTGAGGTGAGGCTGTGGAGCTACGACAGCTCAGGACCCAAGTCAAACTTGGAGCCAGCATGGTCTAACCAAGCAAGCGCTGGCTGCGCCGGCTGGTATAACCCAGACAGCCCAGCCTCAGGTCAGATGGGGTTGATGTGGGAAGGGGTGAGGACCCAGAGGAGGGCCCCACAAGAGGTCTCTCAGTGGCTTCACAGGGAGCTGTCACACCCCCCAGACAACTATTAAGCAAAGGGGATCAAACAGACCCCAAGCAGGGTGGCGGGCCCAGGAGACAAGATTCCAAGACCCATCAGCAGATGCTGACTTTTTTTACTCATTATATTCTTAAGTTTACGGTTAAACCAAGAGTGGGGTATGTTTAGTTGTCAAGGCCACGGTCCATAGATGAGGGATGACCTGCAGAGGACTGATGACCAGAAGGTCGCTGACCCTTGGAAGCAGGCAGTATGGATGAGACAGGATCGTCCAAGAGCAGGACCTGAGGAGAGTGGAGTCCGCCTTGGCTGTGGATGTGGTAAGGGTGGGCTAAAGGGGAGGTTGGAGCCCCACAAAGAAATCCAAGTGTGAGATCCCACAGGCCACCTATTGGGAACTGTCTCCTAAGAAAAAATAAAACATCTAAGGAGTGGCAGGAGAGCACGAGTATCAACCAAACCATGTAGGTGGTGCCAAATCTGGATCTCACCCTGACATCACTGCAGGGCAAGGCACCCGTCAAGAAGGGGCCAAAGCCCTACAACACCTACCAGCAACATACTGCTAGAGATTTTTGTAAATAGTATTCAGAAGCTGACCCTCTTCAGTACTTCAGAAGTGTCATCAATATTGGCATTCATTTTTGAGTCCAGCTTCAAAGGTTAACACATTTTGTTTTACCTGGATTCATTTAGCATTTCAATCCACATAGCACCAGAAAGTATTAATGATGGTTAAGTATGAATAAAAAGTATGGGCCTGGATTACATACTACTTATCCATTTAGAGTGTGTCATGACAGAAATGTCTTTTTAGCTAACAGATGCTACAGCATCACAGGATAAGGAGGAAATAGACTCTACCCAAGCAGTGATTTTAAGGACATTGACACATGAAGGACTTTTACTTTTTACACATGAAAGAGTTCTAATATAAAACTTTGATATATATTTTCCCCAGTCTACTAGTTAACTGTCAGTACAACACTTTAAGTAGCATAACTCAGTAAGTTAAAACACTTAAACTGTATGTTGCAGTTGTTACATATTCACACGTACCTGTAACAATGCTTTTAATATAGCAATTCTAACATAATGCTTTGTGTGCAACTGATATAATACATAAGAACTTAGTTATTATTAATGATTAGGTAAACTCATTCTAACTACAAAATATTGTAGTTATTGGCTGGGGTCACCTGACCCCAGATGTCTTTCCTGCTCATGCAGGGGGCTGGACCCAACGATCCTTCGGGGTCCCTTCCAGCCCTATGGTTCTATGATATGTACTACTACATGCTCAGTGCCCTGTGCTTAAAAACTACACAACAGAAATTTAAAAAAACGACCACCGTATCTTTTAACTCATTACACGTACCATACTTATAGTAAGTCTATTTTTGTTTAAATTTTTTCTTCTTAATGCAAATTGAATGTTAGTGTAAGTGAAAGTGCAGTTGACCTTTTATCCATCAAGAAGAGTAAATAGCCATAATAGAAACTGGAATACAAAGGATAAGTGACTCCAAGAAAGCATTCTGTCACATGGGGTATTAGAAATCTAGATTGCATCTCAGTTGCTGTAGTCCTCACTGTAGTCAAGCTCATTGAAACGAATAGGAGTTTTGCTGGAGCATGGACAAGACCTAAGTGCTGCCCAGAATATAGAAAGTGATTTACATAAACTGTTGCAGCAGATTTAGAAGTAGGATGTCTTTGAAGGGCATTTGGAGATTTAAAACTTGCCAGCTGCATGGCTTGCTGATCATATATCTGTGATAGCTGTTTTTGGCACAAACATACAGCCTGTAAAATGATGCTTCAAAGATGACACTTTTAATGCAAGACAGACACATGTGACCTAATGTTAATTATAGATGTCATTTGCATTTGAGTTGTACAATGAGGATCATGTCATTGACATTCTAATAGGAGATAGCCAACAATAATTTGATCTTTTTTCATTCAGTTGTGACTTAAATTTCAGCAATGGAGGGGTAACTCCCTCTAGCATCCAGTAGTCCTCAAAGCCATGAATCCTATTAAAGAGATCCATTGAATCCCGATAGCCTTTGTTAAAGCAGTTTATTGACCCTATTAGCATATTCAAAACAAGCAGGATTAGGCCCCTTATTATGGACCACCAACACAAGTTAAATCTACTGTAATGCTTATACTGTTCTTCTATTTATTATATTTAATTAGGAAGTTCATGCTGCAGTGGCCACTATATGGGGAATAAACATACCACTGGAAAGCATAAGATGCTGGAGGTGTATATTTTCTATATTTTAGCTAAGATAATAGTAAAGACCAAGGTGGACTGCAAGGAACTACAGAAAGATATGGCACTATTGAGTTAATGGGCAACTAAATGGCAGATGAAATTCAATGAAGATGAGTATACCTGGGCAAAAATAACCAAACTATACCTACACTATGATAGGCTCTACATTAGCTGTTGCCCCACAGGAAAGTGATTTGGGAGTCATTGTGGACAGTTATACAACAGCTCAGCACTCAAAAACATCAGGTCAGCCATCAAAAAAAGGAAACAATATGCTAGGGATTATTAAGAAGGCAACTGTAAATAAAACAGAAAGTACTATTATGTCCCTTTGTAAAACCATGATGCATCCACACGTTGAATACTCTGCTCAGTTTGAGCCCCCACACCTCATAAGGGATATACAAGAGAAAAGATACAGAGAAAGGCAACAAGGAGGATCAGTGGTATGGAGGGGCTTCCATATGGGTAGAAACTTAAGAGGTTAGGCCTATTTAGTTTAGAAAAGAGACCTTAAGAGGATACATGATAAGGGTTTATGAAATAGTAATTGGTGAAGAGAAAGTAAATAGGGTTTATTATTTACTGTCCCTCACAATACAAGAACTAAGGGTTACAAATAGAAACATAGAAACATAGAAAATTAAAGTTGGAAGGGACCTCAGAAGGTCATCTAGTCCAACTCCTTGCTCAGAGGACTGTCCCCAACTAGATCATCCCAACCAAAGCTTTGTCTACCCGGGTCTTTAAAAAGTCCAAGGATGAAGATTCCACAACCTCTCTGGGTAACTTGTTCCAGTACTTTACTACCCTCCTAGTGAAAAAAGATTTTCCTATTATTTAACCTTACCTTCCCATGCTGCATCTTGAAACCATTCGTCCTTGTTCTGTCATCTGCCCCCACTGAGAACTGTATAGCTTCTGCCTCTTTGGAACCATCCTTCAGCCTAGTTGAAGGCTGTCATTAAATTTCCTCTCAATCTTCTCTTCTCTAGACTAAATAAGCCCAGTTCCCTCAGCTTCTGCTCATAAGTCATATGCCCCAGCTACCTAACCATTTTTATTGCCCTCTGCTGGACTGTCTCCAATTTTTCCACATCCTCTCTGTAGTGGTGAGCCCCAAACTGAGCACTTTACTCCAGAAGTGGCCTCACCAGTGTTGAATAGAGGGTAATAATCACTTCCCTTGATCTGCTGGCAACACTACCAATGCAACCCAATATGCCATTAGCTTTCTTGGGTGTGTATAGATGAAATGGGGGTCTTAATTTGAAGTGCAGGGCTTTTAAAAACACCACTTCAATTTAGGGCCATTTAAACCCCCATGACATGCATACACAACCGAACTTACCTGCCTCTCCAGCAACAGGAAGGGGAGGGTGAGCTACCAGCAGGTGGAGCAGTCCCTGGGCTGCGAGGGGAGGGGTGGGGCTGGGGCTTCCCTCTGCAGCAGTGGCGCCCCCCCCCCTCTGGTGGCCCCCAGCCACAGGCACCCGGCTTGGGCGGTCCTGGGAGGCACTGCTGCCATGGAGGGAAGCAGCACTCCCCTGCGCAGCTCAGGCAGGCAGGCAGGCTCCAGGGGAAAAAAAATTTAAAAAAAGATCAGGCTTGTCGCTTTTTTTTTTCCTTGGGTGAAGCCTTCTCAGACTGCTGCCAGGCTGCCTGCATGGGCTTCCTGCAGAGCCCCTGAGCTGCACGGAGCCCGGTGCTTTGCTTCGTGACTGAGGAGGAGTTTTAGTTTACTATACTACAGAGTTGTAGTTTGCCGTGCTCCAAGTCATAGATTCATAGATTCATAGATTGTTAGGGGCTGGAAGTGACCAGAGTGGCCACACTACCCCATAATTTGGTGTTATCCATGAACTTGGCCAGTGAGCTTTTCACTCCCCCATCCAAATCTTTGATAAAGATGTTGAAAACCACCAGTCCAAGCATGAACCCCTGAGGAACACCAGTGGCCACTTTGCACCAAGACAAGCCAGTTTCCCACCCACTGAACTGTTGAGCAGCTGAGCCCACAATCTTCTAGGCTTCCAAGGCATTTAAGGCACATTAGGCCACTGAATTTGCTACAGCAGCTGGAATTACTGAGTAAAACACCACTGACACATGCAAACACAAACACCATTAAAGCAACGCAAAAGCATTTAACTCACTTTCAAGTGTCATGCACACATGCCCCTCATTTCATCTACACATGTCCCTTGGCAACAAGGTCACACTGTTGGCTCATATTTGGGCTAGGTTCAAAAGCCATTCAAAAGCCTCAGGTGGAATCAACCAAAACCTTTGCAGGTTCTTCTAAACTGCATAGATTGGATTGGGAATGAATAGAACACATGTATACCTTGTGTGGGGGAGGAGGTGCACACAGATGCCTGCACTGGCTGAAGCCAGCAGACCAGGGGTACTCTTGCAGACTGCCAAGGGCAGCCAAATGCAGATGAGTAGCTGGTTACCCCTGATTGGCTGCCAGGCACATGCCCCGAATGCCCTGTTGTCAGCTGCAGTGAGGGGGCTAGCCAGCACAAAATGTCTCCCCATGCCTGCTCCACCCCCATCACCAGTTGCCAGTCACAGGGGTGGAGGGGGAGGAAAGCAGAGGCCCCCACCATACAGAGCCCACCCCCAACCTAGCCAGGACAGCTGGGGGACAGCCACATTGCAGAGGGCTCCATTTCCCCCCCCTTTCCCCCTGTCATTAACAGCTGGCAGGGGGCAGGGGTGGGGAGAAAAGCTACACTGGATCAGTCTGTGGGTAAGGGGAGAAGTCCCCCTGCTGTGCTGGCTCAGGGTGGACAGGGTAGTTGTGGGGGCCTCTGCTTCCCCTGCCTTTGCTGCCATTCTGGGTGACAAGCATAGGCAGGACTCAGGGCGGGAGAGCAGAGGCTTTCCTGCCTCCACTTCGTGATGGCCCAGGGGCCTGGCTGGTGCCAATGCCCACCCAGAGTGGATGTGTGTGCGCCAAGGCTAGCCTTCCCACCCTGGAAAGGTGGGTCATGGGGTCCTGCAAAGCAGCCTGGAATGCTGGGGGACTGTGACCTAACCTGAGTTAGGAGGGCATCTGGTACAGAAGTTTGATATATCAGTTTAATCTAAACCAATTAAATCTGATACTACATCCATCCAGGTCTATCTCAGATGAGGTTCCTTCATTTTTCAACCAGTCTATGTGCCCTGAACTTTTTTTTTGTTACAGATGTAGACAGGTTTCCAAAGACTTATACCAGTTTATGTGTAATGTCTGTACCTACCCAAAATGATACTGGTAGGTAGTAAGTTTAAAACTATCAAACAGTGGATGCATCTACACATGTCGCTATGGGAACATTGTTATGAAGTTGTGATTTAGTACTTCCTTTTGGAAGTACATGGTTATTTTTAGCAGCACATGGTTATTTTTAGCAGTTACTTCACCATAGCAATGCACTATACCGGGGAGGGGGGGAGGAGGCGGGGGAGGTGTCACTATGGCAAAGTAGCTGCTGGTCATGTGTAGATGCCCATGGATGCTATGTCACTGTAGCATGTTGCTACGGTGATGTAGCCTCATGTGTATGTAATTAAAATGTGGAACTCATTGCCACATGATGTTGTGGAAGCTGAGAGTTTAGCCAGATTCAAAAAAGTATTGAACAAATTAGTGGAGGAAAGGTGCATCAGCAACTATTGAGCAACGGAGCTAAGGATACAGCCTCTCAATCAGAACTTTTTAGACTTTAAATACTGAAGGCTGATAGTGAGATAGAGGAGCAGTGGAAAAATCCCATATCATATCCTGTTCAATCTTCCTTCCAGTCACTCTGCCACTATATGACACAGGACACTAGGCAAAACGGATGTATGGTCTGGTTTAGTAAATGATAGTTCTTATGTTGTTATGTATAGATGTGGACTGTATTTTTAAGATGCGGCAGCCTCATCAAACTTCCAAAGGCAGAAGTACAGACTGGAATTTCTACTGCATCGTTTCTAGGGCTGTGCAAAGCTGATTCAATTTGGAGGATATTTGGCCCGATTTGGCAGCCAAATCTCCAAATCTGAACTGAAGACCCTTTAATCAGGAGACCCTTTTATCTCTCATACTTGAATTGGAAGTCTCCAAGTCAATTTGGAGAGATTCAGAGAGATTCAATGATTCGGCCATAGACCTGGAAGTGGACCAGAAGTACTTCTGGTCCACTTCCGGGTCCACCATGTAGCGCACAGGGGACCCTTCCCCACCCCTCAGCTTGGCAACTGACTCTTGGGTCTGGGGGGGCACTCTGGGGTCCCCTCATGGCTGATCGCTGAGCCAGGTGTGGGGGGGGGGCCTTCCCCCACGCGCTTGGCAGTGGACCCCCCCGTGCTCCCATGGGACACTCCATCCACTCCACCATCTCAGCATTCATGAGCCACACCTGGTACCTTGAGGTACATAGAAAAAACTTATAAAGCTGTGTCTATGGCCAAATTGCTGTTTCTTTGAATTGGAATCAAATCTTCAAATTCAGATTCAGCCAGATTGAATAGCGACAGTTATCTGAATCAGCGAATCGAGTCACTGTCCCTGAATTGGGCTGAATCTGAATTAAATACTGGCCACTTCACATACCCCTAATAGTTTCATCTCTGATCCCAACATATATACCTACAGCATGCCTCTTCTGCCAAGGTATGCAAGGAGTCCTTCACAACTGTCTACCATCACAATTGTCTACCATCATGCTTGTGCCAGACAAATATAGCCCAGCTCTTTTACCCAAAAAGGGCTGAAGCAGAGGTAAGATCTCACACCCTGTCTGATGCAGAGATGCTATGGCAGCAGGAGATGCCTGCTAAAAACTAAATCAGTAGTATAAGTGTGTTTTAGTAAATTAATTTATCTTTCACTAGATCTCAAAGCACTGCATATACAAGGGAAAGTGTAATCCACTAGCAGTATTATCTTCTTATTCCTTGTGAAAATTATGTTTACTCCAAGGCAGGTTTGACTTATGTTTTTCCATTTTTGACATTGTCCATTTAATGAAAGAAAACAAATCAAAACACCTGTTTATTAGTAACCTATCATTTATCCACTAATCTATGTTTGACATTGTCAAGGTATTGGAGCTATCAATGCCTTAGTGGTAAAACTGTAAAATGGGGATAATCATATTTGACTCATTTGTAAAATTCTTTGAAATCTATGCAAGAAAAAGTAATATATACAAGTATTAGTTGTTTATTATATTATTACTATAAAACAACTCAAGTTCAGTTAAAATGTGCTCAGCATAGTGATACAACTGCATTGTCACTTATGCCTAAGAGAGATGAAATTGTTCCTAGGCTTCTGAATTAATAAAAAGTGAAAAGATCAGAAAAGAAAAAAAATGTTTTTGCAATGTGTGAAAATAATCATTCTGCTGAATGAAAGCATTTAATACTATCTTCTGTTTTCACCTCTTCAGCTATTTCATTTGGACTTTGTTGAAATATTACATGCATCTTAATGTATAAATAGCACATTAATTTAAAACCATTCAGACTGTCAAACTTCATATCAAAGGTGTTTTCTTTGGAGGTTTGGACTGGAAGCTCTGGGCTTATTAATACCCCTTGGAAACATGCTGGTTTGTGAAAGCAGAAGGTTTTTTTAATGTCAACCTGTTAATTAAAAAAAAAACCCCAACCCAATAAATTCATAGCCAATGATAAAATGACAATTATAAACACAATAATATTTAGGGCTATATCATCACATGGTGTAAATGGGATTATCTGTGGGTGCAGTAGACTAATTTACTGTGCTGCCGGATAGTGCTGTCACATATAAGTGGTATCCAGCAGCACAGTAAATTACTGCACTTAAACGCATGTGTAGACAGTGAAGTTGGTATTAATTTACTCAGGCTCAAATTGAGCTGGAGTATATTCAGTCATATTAATTGCACATGTAGATGCACTGCCATTGAAGCCAAAAGTGATAGACTGATTTAGGGCAAATGTGAATCTGATCATAAAACACATGTGTGTGTGATAAAAGCTTAATGTGCTCTAATCATGAGAAAAATTAAAGCAAGACACAAACAACTACCTTTACTAAGCAGAGATCAAACAGGAGCTCTGTGACAGATCAACATTTTCAAGCAGGGAGAAAGTTAATCCATTACATGAAACACTGCCATTATTACCTATTTTAAGCAGCAATAATAAATATAACCATCATTATGATGAATAACAAATTAAATATTAGGACCGGGAAAAGGCAATGCTAAGCTTACAAAGTGAGGATTTAAAGAACTTAGAATCAGATCCTGCAATGGAGCTGTTACTAGAGTAAATCCTATGTACCCTACCTATAAGCACTCTGACTTCAGTGGGACTGTTCAAATAACAAAGGGTTTTGCCTCCAGACTCAATGTAAAAATAATGTAACATATTAAAAGGAGAAAATATATTGGACGAGGCTTCACTTCCTATGATAATTCAGCCATTTATTTAAAACATAACTTGCACCATGTAGAACTGTCACAGATTACCACTGTGCTTTTATGTGGAATTAAATACACTCCACAGTATTTAAAACTCCATTTAAAACCTCTGAACAAGCAGTAGGTGGATTTAGTAATGTTTGATAAATGGGGTGTATTTTTGCTTTAATGAAAAGGTCAACAAAAAGCCATTAGTGCAATTTACATTCACTATACCAGCCCATGGGCTAAAACTATTTAAAAATACACCTTCATCCTCACCTCAAAACACCTAGGGAATTTGATTCTTAAGTGAAATCTGAACGGTATTACTGCTATCAGTTAACAATTTGTCAAAATTTCCTGGATAAAGTCCATTTCAGAGTTGTATAACTCAGCTACCAAACTTGATCTGTGCTATTCCTGGAGCCAGTTTTAAAAAATGGTTCAGTTGAACCGGATTGTAAACCAATACCAATTTCTGAGAAAATCTTCCTCCAGAGCCAACACCTAAAATATATATTTTTTAAATAATCTGGGCATTTTGGGGACTTGATATCTGTTTTCCTTTTAAACATTTGCATGGGTGTGTATTTTTAAGGTACCAGAATGTTGCTTCTGGAAAACAAAGTCTTTTCTTTAAGCATGAACAGGTAAAGTACCACAACAATCATACAGGCTTAGCCTCAGTGCCTTGACAACATACTCAACTTTGACCTGTTTGCATCAAATCAAGGGGTCAGAGTATAGTTCAGTCTTCATGCCTACTCAATCCTCATTTCTTTCAGTGAGTCTGCCATCAAAACTTCTAATAGCTGGCATTTGTAACAACACTTTTAGTCACTTATGGCTGTCTTGGCCTGTACTTGAACTAGTGATATAGGCTCCTCTACAGGGACTTGCCTACATCAACACTTTGCAGCATTCTAACCCTATATGTGAAATGCAGTATACAAACTTGTTTCAAAATTAACTATAGTGGGAGATTTCAAAGGGCTTTGGAACAGACCTTTTATCATTATGAGTCCTAGAGCCTATATTCCTTTAGTAAGAGTTTCACGCACTCTAGCACTACATATTTTGATATGGATATATCACAATTAAATATGAGTTTTGTCATGTAAGTTTAAGTGCCCCATTAACTGTGCCCAGTAATGTGCCCAGTAACATTACTAAATCCAGTTTCAGTAATGTGTTCATTTCTTTACAAAATATTACTGTTCATCTGATTGATGACCTTCCAGAATGTATTTACATTTGTATAGTCATACAGGAAATACTTTGTGGTCTCATATAAACATCTTTAGGAACAATTCAGATGCGAAGAGATGGCAGACAGTCAATTTTTACCGTCTCTCAGATGTCACATGTCCTGAAGTCAATTAAACACACTGTAGACATACTTCCATTTTCCAATCAAAGTAAAAAACACTCACCATGAAGAGCTGGTTTTCCCATTCCTGGCCAATATATATGTGGGACTACTTGAAGGGTTCCCCCACCCCCTTGGTTGTGTCTTGAACCATACTGAACAAAAAGAAGTCAAAATCTATTCTCTCTATGGAGTTTAAATAAATACTTTCTATGTATCCCTTTCTCCCTCCCACTGATTATATCTTTCCCAAGGTGCTTTTTTATAAGGCTTTGTGAAAATATATAACTAATTTTGGGCTATGAAAGCTTTGTCCCAAGCACACACAATCTTTTCTATCCTAAACTCATACTTAATCAGGTAGAATAGGATTAATTGGATGTGCAAATTCCTTAAATAATAGCAAATGGAGTAAATTGAATTTCAAAGAGAAAAAAAATGGTGAACCTGAAAAGCAGTGGTACGAAGGTCATCAGCAGAATTAGCAAAAAAGTCTGGCAAAGTTACAGTTAGGCAGTCAGTAATACTCTATTGATCAGACTTTCTCAATCAATGATGCTGTGCCTAGATTATTGATGCAAAGGTATTAAGCAAAATTTTATTTCAGCTAACTTGTTGGCTCAGATGTCAACTGAAAGTCATTTCCCCAGTCAATCAAACACACGATAAATCTAAGCAGAATTAGCTCTTTAATAGCTTTGTGTATATCTTACTTTCCAATTATATAATTGGAGCTTTGCAACTATAACATAAAAAAAAAATTAGCTATGGAGTGCAGAAGATCCAGCATTTCCATTTGAAAAATACATCATGAAACTGAAAATAAGCAGGGTAGATATTTTCATATGGTGTTGGTATTAGCAACTGATATTATGAAATTCAAAATAGAAATCCACAACTGACTGTAGGCTGAAAAATGTAAATCTGGAGGTCTCACCCTATTCCTTATATGTTCACATCACAACATCTACCACTTTTACAAGTCTTTGCTAAAAGAATGTTGCAGGAGACATAGAGGTTTACAATGAGAGGTACATGAAAAATTTTCCCATTGCATGATGCCTGGCTCATATTAATGCTGATAGTTTCAATTTCCTAAAGACTAAATTATCTCATACTTTTGCTTTATTGAACTAAAATATATAAGCTGGAGGGAGATATATTTCAGGAAAACACATTTCCACATTTTTCCATGGCATCCAAGTTCAACAGAACAGCTTGTTAGAGACCTAGGTTTCAGTGAGGAATCATTTTTTTATGATCTAGTATTCAACATGATTCTGAAGAGGAATGTTTCCAGACACACAAGAAAAACAAGCGCAGTTATCCAATTGGAAAATTAATGGAAAATGTTAGTGTCTGGACTGTACCAATCATTAATATAAAGCCAAGGTAAGCCAAGGTAATCATAGAATAATAGAAAAATAGGGCTGTAAAAGACTGAGGTTAGGGAAATTACACATAAACTGGTATAAGTGATTGGAAACTGCTTCAAATCTGTAACACTACAGAAGTTCAGTGCACACAAACTGCTTTCAAAATGGCCAAAACTGGTTTAAGATAAACCTAGTATCAATTCATAATTAATTCATAGATTCATAGATTGTAGAGTCGGAAGGGACCCCAAAGGATCATCGTGTCTGACCCCCCGCCCCAGGCAGGAAAAGGACCGAGGTCAGACAACCCCAGTCAGGTGCCTATCTAGCCTCCTCTTAATTGATTTAGGTTAAATCAGATTATTGAATTTCTGTCCCAGATCCCCTCCAGATTCAAGTTAACTCATAGTTCTCCACTATCTCAGATGTTTGTATCTCCCCCGCAACCTCAACCCTAGCAAGGTGGGTAGGCTAACCCAACTGAGCAGGGAGGCATGCTCCAGTGCCCCCTGGATTCTGGCCTGGGACACTGCAGGCATGTGGCTGCATTTCTGGAATCAAAAGTGAATATCTGTTCACTTGTGTACTGGTTCAATCTATGCATCTTAGATTAACCTGTGAAGATTGAATCGATTTAGCCTTGGGCATTTTGACTGTCTGTACTTAGCCCAAAAGATCATTTGTTTTACTCCTGTTCATAGGACAATCATCCCTGTCTTAACCATCTCATCCAAGTGTTTGTCTAACCTGCTTTTAATTGATCTTGTATTATTATTCTCCCAATACTAGTCTCAAACCTCTACAAGCCAAAAAGTAGTGCCAAGTAGGTACATGCATTTTCAAATGTCTTGTTAGCTCATTGAAAGATGTAATTGACTTTAATAGTCTCAAACCAAATCCAACATAATATGATGATCAAAAGAAATCATTTTTCAAAGAAAATGCAACAAAGTTTTATTTTACACATTGCTTTCTTGCAGTATTAAAGTGAATAGGCATATAGTATATAAGTTGTAGAGGATAGAATTCTGAAATCTCTCATTAAAAAAACCCTCCATTCTAAAAATAAAATCTGCCTACCAAGGGGTGAGAGATAAAAGTGTTCAAAAACAAAGAAAAAGGGAAGACTCGTACATGAAAAAAAGGCATTTGACAAACCATTTCATACTGATTTCTGTCAAATAGTATGATTCTTAGTATGCTGTCTAAACTGGATCTTGCAAGTCAAATTACTACAGCTTTTTGGAAAGAAAACCACATTTCAGTGAATTAAAATTTATTTTTTTCCTGACTTACATATATCTAGGATCCGGGAAATCTTCAGCCAAAACCTTTTTCAGTAAATATGCAAATTTAACAACATTGCAATTTGGCTATCCTTCACTGAATTTCTTTGATAGAAACAGAAAAAAGAATAAAAATATAAACATGGTATATTTATATTTCTAAATGAAATATTTCATTTTTTTCAAAATAGCTCTTCAAAAATTCTTTCTGTTTTACTGTAAAAAAATGTATGATGCTCAAAAATAAAAACTGCCCAGACCTGATGTTGCTTTCAAAAGTTTGTCTAGTTTCATTTCAATTATGCAGTAGGTCCAATAAAAAGATGAGCCTAAAAAATCCTTGCGTCTAGCACAATTTGTAGATCATCATGGCTACAAACATCACTCCAACACTACCAAAATAAAAACAAAATGCAATGAGTTAAACTTTTTTGCTTTTTAGTTTGCTAAACACTATGAAACAAATCATTTTGGATAGATCAAGTATTGGTTTTTAGAACTGACAGTGAACCAAGTGAAATCAGCACCACAGATGCACATAGAGCATATACTTAAAATCTCCAAGTTGAAAGAACTACCAACCTAAAAAATAAAAGAAATATATCAATAAAATACAACTAAATTTGCACAATACCATTAATTTTTTTTCCATACATAAAATGGAACTCTTACCATTGAACACACTTTTGGTGTAAGAATTCTAGATAAACAAAAGCATGCCAGTAATGTCCAGGAATTTATTAGTTTTAGAGGCTTAGCAATCTTCAGAGTTTAGAACAATGAAAACTCTTTACAACTGCCCTATAAATATTCAAATCAAGGAAAAGTCAACACATGTTTCAGCCTTCTTACCTTTCTTGATGACAGACTGATTGAGCAAGTTTATTCTGGCCTCTTCCACTGTCTGCAAGCAAAGTGAGGTGACAAATCAGGGTGCACTGCTGCTTGGGCACAGAGCATCAACCTAAGCCAGAACCAGCAAGCTGGGCTACAATTCTGAGCTTTACATGACTGGGAGCTGCCCCTCAGAGCCAGGACAGCTCCCCCTGGAGCTCAGGGTATAGCCAGGCACCAGTTGTATCCTGCTGCTGTCTGGGATGACCGGGAGCAATTTGCTCCTGGTCAGCGTCTATACCTACACTTCAGTACACTAGTTTAAAATGTCATTTTCTAGTACCTGTATCTGTGTGTACTAGCATATGGTTCTTTAAATTAATCTACTCTGCAGTAATTGTTGTGCACATGTAGACAGTGATGTTTTACTGCACGTTAAATTAGTCTAATGTGCAGTAAAGTGCATGTGTAGATGTGCCAAGGTATACAGATCTATGTAGGTTACACATCTCAAAGTATACAGATCTATGTAGATTAAGATAAGCAACTTGGAAGGCTTAGACAAACTGGAAATCAGTGAAGCCTACAGAGAACTGTCTCATAACTCTTCTTGGGACCAGATCCTAGATCTTCTGCTTTCTGAGGGGAATGCCATAACTATGATGCAGAAGCATGCTCTCTCTCACTTGCATCTGCCTCTGTGATTCTTGTATTTCTGTCTGCCTAGTGATCAGTCTTCATTAGAAAGGGTAGAATATGTCCTATTAACCAATTATATAGGCAGTTGGTTTGGGCAATATCCTGGAAACTGGGAGAAATTTCTTTGAATTCCCTCAGATTGAGAAGGGCCTAGAGGCTAGGTCTCCTACTTCCCAGAGTGATCTAACCACCACCATTTTAGGCAAGACATAGCCTTTACCATGATCATTGTTCTTTACCTAATTTACAGCTGTCAATGTGAGAGAGATGTAACCTGAGCACATCTGACTAGGGCACTTAGACAACTCCCCATCACCAATCTGGATTGCAATGGAGCTTTGGCAGGAGTTGAACACCAATGTGATCAAGCAACACCATATCTCCGCAGGCCTTGAAGCCCAAGTGTATGCCCCTTGGAAACTATGTAGGTCAAGATGGACCTTCTCAACTTAGATGCCTATCAAGTTTTATGGCTTGTGGAACAGGGTCAAACTACATCAATCTTTGGAACCAGTTGCCTATATTTCACCAAAATCTGGTTTGGCACCTGTTAGAATGATTTGGATTTGGCCATTGGTCCTTACATTTAATCCTTGTTTCAGCTCCTTTCAGCACCATCTTATTTTTACTCTCTGTTAAACTGTAACACACTAATTTCTTTGCTCTAAAAGAGTGCTGGCAGATCACGTAAAATAGCTTCTTATGGTTCTGCAGTTGTGAGTTTAATCCTCAATTTAGACTCAGGTCAAAGATGACCCCAGTTGACCCAGCTATACATAGCTACCTCATTATAATAATAATATTAGCCACATAACTTTCTTGTGTGCCACTGACTATGGAAACCAGTGTTCTTTATCCTTGATAGCTTAATGGGCTGCTAGGCTCCAGTGGCCTTTCACTTTTTTTTTAATCCTACTCTGAGCCCTAGCTTGGGCTCTTTCTCATGGCCTAGAAGACTTTATCCTCCCCCTGGTTTCCAAATTTTCAGTGAATACTCTTACCATGCTTTACTGGCTCACTGGGTCCACCTAAGAGAGTCACAAAACCTTCAGAAAGATTTTTCCCTACTGAAGGCCTTAGCTTTCACAAGTCTCATAGGTGAATGAGGCCCAACTGGGCTCATTTTTTTGTTTGTTTGTTTTTTTTAAAAGCTTAGAAAAGCTTGTCCATGGGAGTTCAAAACCCTTCTGAGCAGTTTTTTGCAAGCAGCTTTCCCACCATGTAGTTTTTTGCCAATGTCAAGTTTTTTGCAAGCAGCTTTCCCACCATGTAGGTTGTTGCCAATGTCCCCAGCCATTTCAACAGTATTATTTATATGAATATTACTCTTCTGGCATTTACTGCTCTACATATTTGTGAATGTGAAATGACTACTTAGTCATGAACTGAGAATTTGGGAAAACGTGCTTTGTATCTGTTTGTGATTAGCCATCATGTTTCCATGTGTGGTATTCCTGCTTGAATTCTGGCAGTCCATAGGAAACCTGATCGGTACTGTAATTACAGCCTGCTTAAATCAAGTCAGTCAAATAATGTCAAAAGCAATTTTCTTTTCTTGAGGGGCACAACATGTTTGGAAATACACAAGAGAAAATGCAGATCTCAACATTTTAGCAGTTCACTCAACTGACCCAATCTCATGGTATCCCTTGATTCTTTTTGAGTCGGCAGCTAATGGTAGATTAATTGACACTGGTTCATTAGGGTCTCTTAGCTTTCTGATAATGTAGTAGCTACATTTTTTATTATTAGTAGCTATTTTATAAATTACTTTTTTTAATTTGACCCACTTATGAAAGAAAATTAGGAAAGTGATATTGTAAAAACCATGGTGCAGAAAGCTAAGAAAAAAATACAATGTCAACATTTACAGACTTGGGTGCCTGAAGTTGGGTGTGTAAGTAGCATGATTATTAGACACAGAAGCGGATGAAAGCTGTAAATATTCAATACCTTTTTTAACAAGGCCAAAGCCTTAAATGCCTCATCCAAAGCCTATTGAAAGCACTGGAAAAAGTCCCAAACCTCCCACTGATTCTCTTGGATAAGGAAAATTAGGAATATTAGGATCATTGATTTCCATCTAAGTGCCAAACTTTATATAATCAAAGGTGAAAACATGAGGTTAAGTGCACTTTGTTTCTGGCAATCTAGAGATACATACTTCAAATTTCAATGATAAGAGCCTGCTCCATGCACTTATATTTGTATATTGTCTTAACTACATGGCCAACATGAATTTAGTTTTTGTTTTTAGTTCAGATTTCCTTCTACGACCAGGTGACCTATCACCTGGACAAGGGAGAAGAGATTGATGTCATATATCTTGACTTCAAAAAAGCCTTCGATCTGGTGTCCCATGATCGCCTCTTGGAGAAACTGGCCAATTGTCGCCTTGGGTCCTCCACGATCCGCTGGCTGGAAAATTGGCTCCGGGGTCGGACCCAGAGGGTAGTAATCGATGGAAGTCACTCATCGTGGTGTCCTGTGACCAGTGGGGTCCCCCAAGGCTCTGTCCTTGGACCCATACTGTTCAACATCTTCATTAATGATGTGGACACTGGAGTCAGAAGCGGACTGGCCAAGTTCGCCGATGACACCAAACTTTGGGGCAAAGCATCCAAACCTGCCACATGTAGCATGGGCATTCCCCGGGGACAAGTAGCAACAACACAAGGTGTGCCCTTGTTACTTGTCGCGGCGGCTAGTAAAGCGACCAAAACGCTGGCTTGCATCCATAGATGCTTCTCAAGCAAATCCCGGGACGTCATTCTCTCCCTGTACTCGGCCTTAGTGAGGCCGCAGCTGGAGTACTGTGTCCAGTTTTGGGCTCCACAATTCAAAAAGGATGTGGAGAAGCTTGAGAGAGTCCAGGGAAGAGCCACACGCATGATCAGAGGTCAAGGAAGCAGACCCTACGATGACAGGCTGAGAGCCCTGGGGCTCTTTAGCCTGAAAAAGCACAGGCTCAGGTGTGATCTGATGGCCACCTACAAGTTTATCAGGGGTGACCACCAGCATCTGGGGGAACGTTTGTTCACCAGAGCGCCCCAAGGGATGACGAGGTCGAATGGTCACAAACTACTTCAAGATCGTTTCAGGCTGGACATAAGGAAGAACTTCTTTACTGTCCGAGCCCCCAAGGTCTGGAACAGCCTGCCACCGGAGGTGGTTCAAGCGCCTTCATTGAACACCTTCAAGATGAAACTGGATGCTTATCTTGCTGGGATCCTATGACCCCAGCTGACTTCCTGCCCTTTGGGCGGGGGGCTGGACTCGATGATCTTCCGAGGTCCCTTCCAGCCCTGATGTCTATGAAATCTATGAGATTATGGCCTTTTATTTTATAGGGCTTTCTCCTACCTCAGGTCATTAATGAACAAGTAGTAAAAGACATCATACATTTCTATTGGATCATTGATTGTTTTCCCATACATGGACTTCTAAAAAAGGAATTCAGCAAGCATACATGAATTTAGCATCTGATGCATGCCAAGAGAAGGCAGGCAATTACTGTTACTCTGTTTCCTAAACATTCTCTGTAAACTGGAGGAGGGAACATTTATTTTTCCAGGTTCATGCATCTACTGGGTTCATGCACATCTTTTAGGACCCGTTATAGTTCTTCACTATTCTCATCTCTCTGGTTTTATCTTCCAATGCTTTGTTTCTGCCTTCCTACTTGTCTAGTAGACTTTGCCCAAAAAACAGCTTCAGCTCATCTTCTTCAAGTGTGTGAAACACTCTAACCTACACTCAGCTGTAAATGTCACTACTCTCTCTCTCTCTCTCTCTCCTCCTTCAAATACCTTGAGACCAAATCTTTCAATTACTCTCACAAGAAATTAGATTAAGAAACAATTTGAAATGTAGTTTGTTGCAATTGGCATACATTTACTTTAGACTTTACTTAGAGACTATTATGCATACACTCATACCCAAGTACCCAAGTATCCATGAAGTATGTATTTTTCATTGTGTCTAGCCCAATTTTTGTTGTCTTCTTATCATTTTAGGCATTGGCTGCTTGCCACCACCCCCCTCTTCTGCTGCTGATGGTCCAGCTGTGTCTGCAGGTGGTCACTGCTTGCCGCTCGCCACCCCCACCTTGCCACCAACACCACCATGGCTGCCTGCGGGTGGTCCCTGCACAGCCTGCCCTCACCTCACCACCAACATCACTGTGGCTGCCTGCAGGTGGTTCCCGCTCTGCACCACCTCGCCCCTGCC
>NW_005842442.1:230980-238534 GCF_000455745.1 Alligator sinensis | reverse complement strand
CGCCCCCCCCCCCCCCCCCCCCGCAGCCTCATGATCACAAGGCGTTCATGATTTTAGGGCATGGACACAAAAAAACTTACAATGAGTAAATGAGGGAAGGAATGTATAGTGTCATTAGATACTTTGCTGTAATTGCCCATGTGAATGCTATTACCCAATAGCAAATGATACCTAACCCACAGTAGCCTACTCTCTAGGGTAAGACTATGCACAGTGGCAGCTAATCTGTAGTAGCCAAGACACAATAAATCCTTACCCTTGCTTACCTGGCAATTGGTTTGTTTGTCCATGCCTTAGATTGTAAGCTATTTGGAGCAGAGGCCATTTCTCGCTATATGCTTATACAAAGCATATGGCACCGAGTGCCATTACAGTAGCAGTTATATACTTTAATTGCTTTTGCCCTAAGCAGAATACTTTACTCTGTTTCCAGTCATTTAGAAATAGTTTTAACTTACACACACAATGGTTTAAAAAATATCTCAGTGTTTATGTAATATACATTTCTACAAAAGATTCTACAAATGTAGCTCAATTTCCTACCATTAGTCCATACCTACATGCACGCGTGCACAGAACAAGACTTTATTATATAGTTTGTAAGGTCAACACTTTTAGTCTCATGATTTTGAAAATTGTTGCTTTTAGAATCCAGTTTAAAAGTGTTCACTTATTTTTTAAAAGCTTTGCAAGGAGAAAAAGTTCATCTGCAAAAAATTTTGGGAGTTTGTGAATACAGAGTAGTAGAAACTAGTGTCATATGGTAACCATATGGACTTCATTAAAGCCATCCATTGACAAGCTGCTGTAATCATGGCCTATCCATTAAAACTACTTTAGGCAAAGATAAATAACTTATTCTATTGCAGAAAGTGCTGCAATGAAAGTTTGGTGACAATGATATTAAAAACTAGGATAATGTTACCTGGCACACTATAGAAGCTGTGTAAATACTATATAATGATATCTACTGTAGCTTAGATTAAGTGCTCAAAGGATTTTATAACTCAGCCTCTCCAGTAACTAGCAGTAAACAGCAGTTGTTACAGCATAGAAATTCTACATGTATGTTTCTTACATAGGGGTGGAAATATTTGGAGCTGCTTCTCAATCACTAACCACGCTGCTTTATCACAACAATATATATTTAGAGGATAAATTCCTTGCATCCTTGAAACTCTAGTTATCTATGGTGAATTCATAAAAGAGTTATTGGCAGATAATATCATATTTCATTGTCCTTTAGCAGTTGGAGAAGAGAAATATTCATTTAACCTTATTATTCATCCGAATATCCTGACTATAAAATGCAGTGTCATCATGGAAGCACATTAAGAAGCATTTAAAGAATAATTCCTATAAAAAAAATGGAAAATGTTAGTTTGTTAAGAGCTATATTAAATAAGTAAAGGAAATGTGCAACCTGTTCATTCAAGAGTATTTAAATATTGTAACTGGGAGCTGAGAGACCTAAAACTTAGGGTACATTTCCCTAATATCCTGCCAGTGAAGGAAATTTGACCCCATGGGAAATACTGTTGAACTTCTGCATACATTTAGGGTCCAAATTACAAAAGGAAAGCACTGATCCTCTAATATATCTTGCATCTTTAAATAGTTTCTTAAGAGTCATAGACTATCAGGACTGCACATTTTAATTAATTAATTTTAAGGGTTATACATCTCAAGTACAAACATGATCCAAGTCAGCTATAATTGGATGTCTGACAAAGAAAAGTTGATGCCCACTACTTGGAATCTATGGAAGTGAAAAGAGGTCAAAAAGAGCATGTTTCAAAAGACCATTCTGAAAATATGCAGCAAGGTTTAGATAGTCCTTTCTGGGTATGTCTACATGTGATACTATGTTGTCATAGCAACGAACTATGGCGACGTAGCATCTGCAGGCATCTGCGTGTAACCAGCAGCTACTTCACAGTAGCGATGCATTCGCCTGGTATATTGTACTACTACGGCAAAGTAGCTCCTAAAATTAAATGTGTGCCACACATATGGTGCAGTACGGGTCATTACTGTGCCATAACTTAGTACTTTCAGAAGGAAATACTAAGTCATGGTGCAGTAACAACATCGCCATAGTGACACGTGTAAATGTGCCCTCCCTGTAAGTATTTTTGTTACAAGCTTACCTTAATGGTCAGACTATAGTCCTTGTATCAAAAAAGGATAACAAGAAAATATAAAATCATTTCCTTATTGCTAACATTTATGCAAAGCCACGTAAAACTATTCAAAATATTACTATCCTTTCCTATGTAGCAATTAATAGCGGGCACATCTACACGAGACACTAACTCCACAGTAGCCTAATAACACTACACAGTAGCGTGCTGGGAAAAACTGTACTAATATGCTACTCCACAGTAGTTTTAGGCCACTGCGCAGTAAACATCACTAATAACTTGTCTGCTGGTGCTACTGCACAGTAGCATGAGTTACTATGCATTGATTTACTACTTGGTTAACCAAGTAGTAAATTTAATGTGCCATAACTATGGCATGTTAATGAATGTGTAGATGCACCTACTGTGTAGTAGGTAGCAACATGAATTGCTGTTTCCAGTGAAATACAGCATTGCCATACTGCACAATGACATACTGCATTTAATTACATAATTCCCTCTATTTTCCCAAAGATAAAATACAAAAACCTGGTTAGGTCTCTTCAAAATCTTGTTAAAAATCATACGTAAACTTCAAACGTATATAATATCAGTGTAAAATCTCAGTTTAGAAAATGTCCAAGACACATGCTTCCTGAATCCTATTTCTATATATTAGCATCTTTTAAATAATCAAAATATATTATGCCTGAATCCTCTATTGAAAAGTAACAGGGACACTTTGCTTAGAAAAGTCAGAGTATGATTATGCCTACCATAAGCATGTATATATGTTCTTAGTTAGGCTTTAACTATGTTAGCATTGACCATATAACTAGGTATTGAACAGAACAATGATTATTATATATGTAGTGTACAGCCACAAGCTCCAAGGGCTTGTATTCAGGAAAACTCTATATATTTTTAAGTAACAAAACTTAAATGGCGGACCATATAACAGTATCATGACTATTAAAAGATTGTACAGGATATACATTATATATATATATATATATATATATATATAGTTAGTTAGCTATTTTTTTGCACCACTGCCATGTACCACACAATAGATATAAATAATGGAATTAAGACATGGATCCCATATTTTTTTTCAGATAAAAGAACAAGAAGAAGTTAAGTTGAAGGGTTAGAGTTCAATTCAGAAGCTTTACTAATTGGCACTGTATATGAAGTAAACTGTTTTAGTGCAGGTAAACAGGAGAAAAACCTTTGGCTTTATTTCACCTATAGTTAAAAACATGACTTAAGGCCAAATTCTGCCTTCAGATTCATGAGCACAAACCTAACTGCTGTACGCATCTATCTGAGGGCAGAATTTGGATTGTAGTTGTTAAGAGCTTCACAAGAAAACTGTTATATATTTTACAAACTGTATCATCTGCCTGGACAAGAAGCTAAATTAAATCCTTCTACTGATATTTTCCTACAGTATCCTGACTGTAGTAATGAACACTTCCTAATTAAGAAGATTAATTGTACTGCTTCTGCCAAGAAAACTATTGGTTTTCAAACCCTTTTTTATCATAGAGGGTCAGTTTAGGAAATTTTTTCTGTACCTATATTCAAATCAGGGGATTGGTCTGTTGAATCCAGCATCTTTACATGGCACCAGATTTACTACCTGATGCAACTTTTAAGATTGAATCATTAGAACTAGGGAACCTAATTGGACTTCGTTGAAGTCAATGATCTTGAAAGGGATAAGAGTAAGGTACTCATTCTGATTATATAAGTCTGTCTGCAGCTTTTGATACCTCTGATCCAATAAGCAATAAAAAGAGGCCTTGTTAGAGTGGATGGAATAGATCCCTGGTGTGTTTGCTCCTTCTTATCTCTGTAAGTGTTGGATATAAACTCTACATATAGTCAATCCACCCCTTTCTGTACAATGCTTATATGAAGTCATATGGAAAGACTGCACATTTTAGCCTAAAGGCTCATCAGTATGCTGATAAAATTTATTTCTATACCTTCCTCCCATCCAACCCATATTCTACATTCTCATTGCTTATTCTCTCAGTATCTGATAAGAAAAAGGGATTTGGATAAAAACCAACTGACTGCAACTTCACCTGAACTTCTAATTTCACCTATAAAGGAAAGAGGAAGTGGCAATCCTGTCAAAGGAAGCTATGTCCCTAACATGTTTTGAGACAACTTACAATTTTGCAGTCCTGTTGCAACACAGTTCCTGGTTTCACAGGTAATAGCAGTGGCTTATTGTGTGCTTTTACTGTTTACTGCTGAAGTACTGAATGTGCTATGGTTATCCATCAAATTCTTGGCAGCTGTCTATCTAAGAATACCTATAAAATCCCGAGATTCCTCCAAGTAGGCCCCTTTTCAGCTGATCTGGTTTCACCATCAGTTGCCAGGTAATGGCTCTTCCTGTTAAGATAAAGAGGATTTTTTTCCCCCAGAACTGATCCTGCATACCATGGATTCTATGAACCCTGCTGGGGGGGCGTGCATGCGTGCGTGCATGCGTGTGTGTGTGTGTGAAAGAGTGAGAAAGAGAATACACAGAGATTAACCCCTGTAAGATGAGACAAACAGCAGGTCTGTTCTTGGGTTCTATCTGCATTTTGATACATTAACCAAAGTATTTTTTACCAAGCTTATCATAAGTATAATTAGATTTTTTTTGACAAGTTTAAGTAAAAAGGGGGCCAGGCACAAGAGGTATTTCTGCAGTCTACTGAGTGAACAACCATGAAATGTATTTATGTTTTAGTTTATTATTGTAAGTTTGTCCATTGTTGACATGGGCCACATACAGACATTTGTTTTCTACTGGGGTAATTCCTGCTCACTTGGTAGAAACCATGAGAGTGCGGATGTTCTAGATTTGCTTCCCAGAGTGAAAATGGTGGTTCTAGGAAAAAAAACCTGAGTCCACCCAGGCAGAAGTTGCTCCTGGGAGAGATTCTTCCAGGAAAATGAACATCTGAACATTTTCCCATGACTTAACTCCTCCCAGGGATCAGGAGTTAACCCATAAGGGAAGATTCCCATGCCTTTTGGAGGCTGGGGCCATCCCAGTCTGGAGAAGGCACAAGTAGTAGTTGTTCCTGCCCCTCCCATAGACCAGAAGGGGAGGGAGGGGAGGAGGAGAGCAAGCACCAGCTGCTCCCTGTCAGCCCCTTACATACCTGAGTTTCTAGTGTGAGAAGTGAGTAGGGGCTTTGATACTCTGCTTTGTCCATTTGGCTGCTAGGTACCAGGAACCAAACACAGGGAGCAGTGCTGCCCCCTGCCCACTTCTTACTCTGGAGTCCCCTGAAAATAGAAGGACTGGAGCAGTGCATGGTTTCTCCAAACTGGGATCACCCCAGTCTTGGGAAAGTCTTGGAAAAATTTCCAGTGATATAAATACACATTTGTACATGAGCAGAAAAAAGGTAGTTAATTATGTTAGACTAAAGTCAGTCAGAAGCCAGGGTAGATCTGCACTTTTATAGACCATGGCTGATATACTGATATAATGGACAAGGTAGAAGATGTAAAAGCATTTTCCAAGTGAAGGGCCTCCAGTTCTAGAATTTGTCTCCTCAGCTGCTTTAGCAAAGCCCTGTTCTGCTGACTTCTTGGAATGCTTCAACACCACTTTACTCAATTTAATGGACTAGGACAGAAAGAAAGAGTTGCCATTCAGTTTAACATTATTTCATTTTAGATGTACATTTTACATATGGGCTTAGGATAAGCCTGTTTAACAAGTTAGTAAAAAATAAATCCACTCAGTGGTTGCAGCTACAGATACAGAACATGGTCTCCAGCCTCCTAAGTGGAGAGACCTGAAGTCCCTTTGAAGAAGGATCCATTTAGAATGTTTCAGGGATTTCAATAGCACCTGTCTCTCCATTAGTATCATTAGTGGAATTTTGCATATTTCCAATTGGTTTTCTGGTCAATTTAATCCTGTAAAATAGTATCTAATTCTCACAAATATCCTGGTGCCACACTGAATGCCAGAGAAGTGAACTAGGTGTCCCATTACTTTTACCTTTAATATGTCCATAGTCTCAATATTTCAAAAAGCTTCATTCATGCTATATTTTCCCACATGTACATAAAAAAAAAGAAAAAAGAAAAGAAGGACCTTGCATGTAATGAGTAGTCATTACCAAGTGGTCAAAGCTATTACTGATGGTAAATTACTATGACTGCTGCAACTCTTATGTTTATTAAACTTAGAATCAGTAGCATAAACTAGGTTTGGCCACCAAGACGAACTTGATGCCACAGCATTTAGTTTTAATAATGTCTAAATTATCCTTTTGGTTTTATATAGATAACCTTGCCTGCAGACATTTTGGAATTACAGCCATGAGACCCCCAAAGCAAACAATTATTCTCAACAGACAGTTTTGATATAAGATATAATGTCTCAGTAGATCCTCTGACAAATGATCAATGTGAAATAAAGCACTTTTGGAAAAATGTAACTTTCTTTCCTTAGCCATTTGTCCAACTATAACATTTAAATCCTGAGGTGAAGGATCCCAGTGTACACATTTTTTCTTCATTTTTTGCTCTGAGAAACTAATGTAATTAAGAATGATAGTATCTTTATGTTATCCCCATTAAAATTGCATTAGCATTCAACCACTGACTTCCTTTCCAAACCACTTATAATCCTATTCTTCAGGGTACATGATATGACATGTATAGGCTAGTTTGGTATCTACTAAAATGGAGCTTCAAAATTTGACTTCAAGCTTCTTTGGGTCCTACCAAAATAGATGCATAATAAGAAATAAATAGCTGGGCACATTCTCTATAGCTAATATATGATGAGATCAGAAGCTACCAGGTACATAAGAGGTGTGTCTACACATTGCCTTATGGTGACATAGTGACACACTACATCACCATACAGTGTACTACAATGATGTAACAATCACACGTGTCTACACATGATCACCAGCTACGTTGCCACAGTGGCACACACTCTGTCACTATGGCAGTGTAGCAGTAAAACTTAACCATGTGCCATGCACGCAGTGCAGTAACTGACCGTTCTACGCTGTACTTTAGTATTTCCAAAAGGAAGTATTTTGGAAGCACTAAAGCACGGTGTCGTAGCAACGTTGCCATAGAGCAACATGTAGATGCGCCCATAGAGACTAAGCATAAACGATCACATTCTGCCAGTCTGTACACAGTGGGTGCATCTGCACATGCATTTGATTCAAAACCAGTTTACTAATGAGTAAACTACTTGCGAACAAACACTCCTGGGCAGGTATCTACACATGCAGGAACGTGGGAGCAGATTTGCTGCTCCTAAACATCTTGAAAAGGCATCACGCTACCTGCTCCCTGGCCAGGAGCAGCATGCACAGCACGGGGCAGCACACAGCAGCTGTCTCATTGCTGCCTCTGCCCTCCCCCTCACCCCCCC
>NW_005842442.1:215440-230949 GCF_000455745.1 Alligator sinensis | reverse complement strand
ACCACCCTTTGCACTAGGGGTGCTGGATCTCTAGCTGGGCACTGTGGTGGTCCCCGACCCCTCACTGGGGAACCCACATATCTGCTCCTGCTCTGGCTCATGCAGCAATATGCTAGCCAGATGGACCCATGCCAGGCCCACTTGGGCTGGAACCATGCCCTTCTGGAGTGTGCCTTTGGCCACCACAAGGGACACTGGCGCACCCTCAGCACCTGCCTCAAGTTCAGTGATAACAACATCCCCAGGTCATTGTCACAGCCTGCATGCTGCTTAACAACTGTTTTATGAAGCCTAGTTGGACGGAGGCCACCTGGCAGTGGGAGCACCACCTGTGGCAGCAGTGATAGAGGTGGGCCCTCCCTGCCGAGGCTCCAGGCAAGCCGCACACCCACCAGTGGGGACCGGGCACTGTGTGCAAGGTGCTGGCCAACCACCTCCTCCTGCACTCACCACTGTAGCACATCTCAACAGCTACCCACAGACCTCCCCCACACCTTTGCCCATCCCCAGCACCACACTCACTGTAGACACATCCCAGAACAACACTTCTTATTCCTCTCATATCAAACAGATCCCACCTTCCCTCCTCTCTCCCCAACAACAGAGCCCCTCCTCCAAGCACCCAACCCACCAATAAAACACCCTTTTCCCCGTGCAAACTATTTACAATGTGGTGGTTTGTATGGGTGCTCTCCAGGGATGGGTGGCTGTGGGGTGGGGGAACCTAGGGGGAGAGCTCAGGGACAGGTGGCCAGTACCCTGGTCTCTGGCCATTCCTCCATGGGTACACACACCATACTGGGCTGGGCAGGTAGGGGGCTTGCCCAGGGGCAACAGCAACCATTGATCCCACAGCATGGGTTGTTCCCTCTCCAGCAGACACAGTGCAGGGATGGTGCATGGTCCTGGGAACACTACAGGCAGCTCCAGCTCTATGCCTGCATGGAGCAAGTGGGGCTGGGCCCAGGCAGGGGGGCTGGGTGGTGGGAGACCCGAGGTGGAAGCCAGGGCAGGGGCTCCTGGCCCATGGAGGTGGTGCTGGACCCCTGCCCAGGCCCACAAGGGAGCCTGCTGCTAGGTGGTAGGTGGCTGCCAGAGGCCGAGGTGGGCTATGATCAGGGGCAGGGCAGCGGGTGGTACAAAGGCAACCATCAGGGCCAGGATGGTGTCCAGGTGTCCAGCAGTCATCCTCTGTGGCCTCCACTGCCATGGCCACAAGTGCACTCTGGTCCCACAGGGCCTCCATGCACTTATGCACCAGGGCCAGGAACTGCACCTGGAATTCCTGGTCTGCCCAGTCCAGTGCATCCTCATGGGCGACGTCCTCCACCCTCCAGGCCTGTGTGTCTGCCAGATGGTTCTCTGCAGTCATCACCAGCTGGTCCAGGAAGAGGGTGGAATCCTAGGTCCTCCTCCTACAGAGCTGGCATATTCACAAGGCCCCAGGCATGGGTGGGGGCAACCCTAAGCCTGCATTCTGACTGCCAACTGCTTTTTCTCTCCCATGTGCAGCTACAAGGCCTGCACAGCCATGAGAAAGAAGCTGTTTGTGAGAGTTTGCAACATTTATGAGATAAAATGGTCTGTATTATGGGCCCATTTAATGCCCAGCCTCAGATCAGGGGCTGGGCATGCACAGGTGCCCATGGACTATGGTAAGTTGGGCAGGAAAGCCTAGGACCAGGTGGCCACTGCTTGAGCCACCTGTCCCCAAGCACCCCACCCTGGGGGCCAGCAGGCCGCTGGGTGCTAGCCACAAGCAGCCCGCCTCCTCTGCCTCATTCTCAGGCCAGGCCAGGGCAGATCAGGCTCTTGGCTGCACCTGCTGCTGTGGCTCCAGACCCTGCTGTCCCCTCCCCCCACCTTCTCTTTCTGTAGGTCAGCCGCTCTCATGTGCTGCCGCCAAATTCCCTGTACCTGGACTTGGGGAGAGCGGAGCTCCTAGACTAGAATGAGGAGCTGCCTGTGCCCCTGCCCTCCCACAGAGGCTTCTATGGAGAGGTGCCCTGGGTCCAGTTCCATCCTTTGCTGGTGCTACACCCCGAACTTTCCTCTGCTGCGCATGTCGCAAGCACTGCATGAGGAGCATGGACCAAGGGGTGCCTGACCCGCTGTGCCCTGCTGCTCCTGATGGCCATGGTGCCCCAGCTGCACCTGTGCACATGGCACAGGACCCTGAGCTTTGATAGTGCAGCAGGTAAGCCTGCAGTGCCCCACAACCTCTACCACTACCTGGAGGGCTACCTGTGGCTATGCTACATATCCCTATCCTCTGCAGCCATGGAGGACATTGCCTCCAGGATCAGCATGTTCCTTGGCATTTGAGAGGCCCATGCCCACCTAGATGTTGGGGTGCAGGCTGCTCAAAAAAGTTTTACACTGTGTCCCACCTCCCTGCATGCTGTGGGAGGCTGAACCTAGGGACCAGGGCAAGATGGCTGGCCTGGGCAGAGAGGGGGATCCAGAGCTAGGGGCAGGGGCAGGGGCAGGGGCTGGGGAAGGGGAAAGGTAAGTCCTCCCCCAGCATGGGTCTTACCATGTGAGCTCAGCTGGCATGCCCAGAAACTCTGGTTGGTCCCATGTGGCAGCAATGATGTGTGTTTCCTGGCAGTCTCATGGGGCGGGGGGGTGCATGGTGTGCAGGTACCTGGGCAGGACCCCCTGGGGAGGATTTGGCACTTCTGGTGGCCAGTGGTCATATGGCCAGCTGCACCTTATGGCTAGGGCTAAGGCTGTGGAACTATCAGGGCAAGAACTGGCCCAGGCTCCCCAAGCTCCTGGTGGGGTGAGGAGCTTGGTGGGATGGGCTGCTGGTGCCCCATGGGGCCTTCCCCTGGTGACATATCACTGCAGATCCCAGGCTGGAGTAGGGGCTTGGGCAGGCCACCCATGCTGCAGTACACAGCACAGCTGCTGCCCAGGTCCTGCGGGCACAAGGATATTAGTAGGTGCCTCATAAAAAGTATGGACTTGCAGGCACTCCCAGACCAATGATTGTGGTCAGTGATGGTGGCCCATTGTGCCATCAAGGCCTTGATCTTTATGCAGCACTTCCATCCTTACCAGTTGTGGCCAGGATCATGCATCCAGCCTGGCATCCCCTCATAGACATGGGCATTGGACACCCACCCCACTCGAACTGCCACTGCACCTCTGCCTCACCCCACAGCACCACAATGTCAACAGTATCTTCTGTGGACCAGTTGGACCAGTCTCTTCTGTGGACCAGTTGGATTGCAGTGCATGTCATGAGCAATGATGAAGCCTTCAGGGCTCCTGTACCAGCTCCCTGGGCCTCTGCACAGTTGTCCATGTGCTCCCAGACTTGGGTAGCTGCTTGTAGCATCCAGCACAGGGACACAGCACAGGTCTAGGAGCCATGCAGTGAGGCAATGCCGTGCAGCACCTGCAGGCTCTGGGCAGGTTTCTGGGGGTTGGCTATGGGCAGCTGGAGCTGGGCTTGGTGGCCAGGAGCTGTCTGCACCTGGGCCTGGGTACTGACAGGTCTGGAGAGTGTGGGCCTGGAAGCCATGCAACACTATGGTCCCAGACAGTGGTGCCAGGGTGCAGGAAGCCTGGCACAGCTGGCCTTCTGCCTGTATAGGGGGACACAATGGCCTGGTGTGACCTAGTTCAGACTACCTGCATATGCCCCAGGGCTCACTGTGCCTGCAGGCTTTTAAAGGCCTGGGACTGGACTAGGCATAGAGCCTACCTAGCTCTGGGGCAAGAGAGACTTCTAGACCCAGAGCCCTGGGGCTAGTCTAAAGCTGGCCCCCTAGTGACAGGGCTGATCAGGAGCAAATTTGCTCCTGGTTGGCGTCAACATGTGTGTTACTGCACAGTAACTACTTGTGAGTAAATTTGATACTTGCATTTGCAGGTAGCAAATCTACTCACATGTAGTGATTTTTACTGTGCAGTAAGCATGTGCATGTGTAGATGCACATGCTTACTGTGTAGTAAACTATGCTACTGCGCAGCAAAGCATCTCTTGTAGATGCACCCAGTGTCACTACATGGCATAGGTTCTACTCATTATTCTATGTCTTGGCTCTACTCTTCCTACTTACTAAAGCAAGTAGCTGGCCAGATACAAGGAAGTAGGCTGCTCCAGGAAAGGATGCAAAGTAGATTACTCCTTTTTCCAAAGAAAGGGACGAGGGAGGGAATCATCTTGACTATCTCTGGAGTTGCACTACTTCTCAGGACTACTGTGGGGTTCTGTCCAATGTTTCAGTCTAGTCTGTTATAGGTTAGTGTTCTCTTTTGTGGTCCTCTTCCTCTGTCATCTGATTTCCATTTCCTGTTGCCATCACTCACTGAATTCAGGGATGACAATTATGGAACTCTTCATGTGCCCGAGTGTTTTCAGGATTCAGATCTATTACAAGTCAAGTGATGACAATATCCAAAGAGAGGCATAGCCCCTCTCTTTCTCCTTTTTAAATTTTCTTTTTCATTTAATCTTTTCTCCATCTTCTCCATCGCAGGCTTTAACATATTAATTTAAGATGGACTTCACCATGTTATTACCTGTGATGAATCTTTCATCAATCTGTTCTCTACCTTTTCTCCAGCTTCTTTTTAACTCTTTTTCTCCCTCTTAAGCACCACTGTGTTGTTTGTCTTTTTACACCAGGCTCTCTAGTTCTGGCACCATTCAACTAGAGTGTATGATGTCTTTGTAATAGGAAAGTCAGATCTCCAAGCAACCTCTACCAAAAAACAATCTTGCTGTTCAACTCTTCTTAGAACAAGGGGAAGAATACCTTGGGGTTTTTTTCATCATTGTATGATTTACTGAATTCTGTTAGTAAGTGAAATTTATGAAGATCTGGTATCAAAGAAAAGTCAGGCTTCTATTTACAAACCTACAGTTGCCTAACATCATATTTTTGGAAAGTTCAAAGGCATTCACATGTACATATCAACAGGTAAATAATATATTTTTTCATTTATATGTGGTAAAATTAGAACTAAGATAGCAAATGCAGCTTTTACCTAGCTCACCTGTTATACAGTACTAAATGAATGCCTGATCTGCAAATATGGAAGAGATGTAGACCCCCTTTACTTATGCCAAGACTACCCTAGAAAAATGGCCCTTTGGTCAGGAAGCATAAAAGTCAAAGATGGAGATCTCTGGAAGAAAACACAAGGAAGAGCCAAGCTTACAGGGAAAGTTAATGCTGAGATTGATATGGTTATTGTTATTTAAATTATAAAGAAAATCAAACCAAACCAAACCAAACCAAAGAAGGGCAATCTGAACCTTCAGCCTTTATGATACTACTGCATTGACCTCAATGGCAATACCATAGGCTTTAATGGCATAGGATTGAATCTAGCATACATAGATTTGTGCAGAATAGGTCAGAGGTACATTCACTTACATGTGAACCTTCCTTCCCCTTGGGTATATCTACACAAGATGCTAACTGCATAGTAGCCAAATAATGCTGCGCAGTAGCGTGTCACAGCACCAAGAGTGTTAACACACTACTTTGCAGTATTATTAGGCTACTGTGCAGTAGCATTACTTAAAAGGCGTGCACCAGTGCTGCTGCACAGTAACTCCAATTATGCATGTTTATTTAGTACTTGTTTATACAAGTACTAAATAAATGCAAAGTATCCATTGCACAGTAGCATCTTGTGTAGATGCACCCCTTGTGTAGGATTTTACTGTATATACTCCAAAAGAAAATAAACTTATTCAGGTCAAATTTAGATCAGAATGATATTTAACCATTCTCTCAAAGAAAAACTGTACTCATTCTGTTCACTGTGGTATTGTGTCCCTAGAGGGACAACACACAATATTAAAATACCCACTGCATTTGCAATTAATATGTGTAACTAAAATGGGTATTTCCAAATTTTCAACTTCCACATTTCTACAAATTGATGTAATTTGTGGTATCAGCAGACTCACCAATTTACTGTTAGAAAACCAAAGGAAAACTTTGCTATTTGAGCTTTTAAAGACATTTCTCTTCCCAAATTTCTTTTCAAGGGAATTAAGGTCCTTTGTCTTTCTAACATCATGCACAGCTCCATATGGCATCCCCTATGTTAGTATGCTATAACTTGTATGATTTCTTCAACGTCTAAACCTGGAAAAGCCACTATTTCTGTCCACTCTTTCCACGATTCTTTCATGAGAAAAATGACATCACTGTAATCTGCCATGTGTCTCTTTCCTGACTGGGTATTGTTATACCTTTAACTTCTGAAGATTGCAGTAGGTAAAAATTCAGGAAGTCCTTGTTTTAATCCAGTTGAGAGGCTTGTATAAATGTTATTTTCCAACTATCCAAACTCTTACAAAAACAGGTTCTATTCTAATTTTTTTCTGTATTTTCTGCTTCCAATGTGTGCTAATAGAATTGCAACTGCAGAATTTCTGGTGACATTTTAGCATGCTTATGTCTAGTACCAGACAAACTTTGGAATCATAATAGTGCATGAAAACATGAGGGTAATTACATTTTTTGAAGCTCGGTACAGGGTAAGATTGGGTTTAGTTCAAAGAATGGATGTATGTTTGGGCCAGTTCTTGTTTTATTTGTACTTATCCCTACAGAAACCCCTTAATTAATATTTTAACTACATTTTAGTGGATCTCACCCAACAGTTTGGTCAGACTCGTTTTTCCAAGCAACTCTGTGCAGCAGTTATTTATAACTCTGATTGGGTATAACAGGGAGCTGGGGACTCCCTGCTACTTTAAGAGTGGCCAACAGCCACAGGGAGCCCCAGGTATAGGGAATTACTTACTAGCAGCCAGAAGAGGCTGGTCAGTAAGAGACCAACAGGCTGCAGGCACCCAATGCAACAGAACAAGAGGGTCAGCAGTAAGGTGATAGGGCAGAGTGGCCAAAGAGCAGAGTACTTATTGTGGTGTCAGTAGCATAGCAATAATACTATCGGATGGAGTTCAGCCTGGAGAAGAAGGAAACTGCTATCACAGTTTGGCCAGTCTGCAAACTTAATAGAGGACATCTGCAGCTGGCCAAAGAAAGGCACATGATTCCCAGGGGTGTGGCTTAGTGTATATTAGGGGTGTGTGAAATGGGCTGTATTTGATTTTGATTCAGATTCAGCCTGAATTGGAGACAGCATGAGCGACTGGTGCCTCCTGAATCTAGGGGGGCACCTGCAGAAGCCGCCGATGGTGACGGCCCCGTCAGGGGGGCAGCAGCCCTACCAACAGCATCAGTGTTGGCCATCGGGGGGGCACTCGGGTGGGCATGTGCACCCCCTACCAGTCATCTATGGGGGACAGTGATTTGATTAGTTGATTCAGATCACTGTCCTGATTTGATTCAACCAAATCTGAATCTGAAGATTTGATGCTGATTCACAGAATCAGCGATTTGGCCACAGACCCAACTTTAAATGTTTTTTCTACATACCTTGAGGTGCTAGGCATGGCTCATGAATGCTGCAATGGTGGGGCAGATGCAGCCTCCTACAGGAACGTGCCCCCCCACCCCTCTGTGTGCTCAGTAGTGAACCCAAAAGTGGACTGGAAGTACTTCTGGTCCACTTTTGGGTCTACTGCCAAGCATGCTAGGAGGTCCCCTTGCACACCCCCTGGCTCGGCAATCATCCGCAGGGGGATCCTGGGTGCTCCCCCAGACCCAGGAGACACCAGTCACTGAGCTGGGGGGTGCAGGGGCACCCCCCAGCATGCTCCCCAGTGGACCTGGAAGTGGACCAGAAGTGCTTCTGGTCCACTTCCAGGTCCGCTGCCAAGCGTGCTACCCCCCCACCGCACTCCTGTGGGATGCTCCATCCGCTGCACTATCTCAGCATTCACGAGCTGCCTGGTACCTTAAGGTATGTAGAAAAAACATTTAAAGTTGTGTCTGTCCAAATAATTGTTGAATCTTTCTGAATCTCTCTGAGTCAATTTGCAGGGTTCTGATTCGATTCGGAGAGATTAAAGGGTCTGCTGATTTGATTTGGATTTGGAGATTTGGCCACTGAATTGGGCTGAATCTCCACTGAATTGAATCAATGACTGAAGTCTCGCATAGCCCTAGTGTATATATAACCTGGGCTGAGTCTGAAAAAGGGGGTAGGGGCTGGCCCCTGCAAGCTGCAAGGGATGATATAGCTAGGGATAGTCTCTTTTGAGCAGAAGGTTGGACAAGATGACCTCCTGAGGTCCCTTCCAACCTTAATTTTCTATGATTCTATGAGATCTGCGTAGTGGTGACTGCAGCTGAAAGACTGCTGGGGAAACCCCACTGCCCTGCAGACTGCAAGTAAGGAGTTGGGGGTCTGCCAAGAGCCAAACTGCATTGAGTAGCCTGAGTGTTTCTAGGTTGAGTTATAGTTGGAGGGCTTACCTTTTTTTTTTTTGTAGTTATGAATGGTGGACTGGACTAGGACTAGAAAGGAGAGGTGGAATTCCCAACGGTGCCAAGGAGGCACGAGGAGGCTTGAGCCTGCCCAGATAGGGTACAAGCTACCGTTTCACCCATGAGAGTCAGAGACCAATGAGGGCCACATATTGAATGGGGGCTGCAAACCTGCTGGGACTCTTAAAGACATAGAGGCTAGAGAGGGCCATATATTGAACTAGGGCCTAGAGCTCATTTGAACATGAACAGTTAATACCTGTGAGGCATGGGCATGGCTAGAAGGAAAGTCAGGGGTCACAAAATTGACCTGTAAAGCTAATGTTGCCAGTGCACTGACCAACAGTGGACCAAAGTAGCTCTGGGACCTAGGCAGCCTCACTTTCCCCAAATTAAATAATTCCAGCAAGGCGTAACAGGAGAGAGAGCAGAATCATAGAATCATAGAACTGGAAGGGACCTGTATGATCATCAAGTCTGGATCCCTGCCATGGGCAGGAAGTACTGGGCTCAGATGGGTTTGGCAAGGTGACTTCCCAGCTTCATCTTGAACACCTCCAAGGAGGGCTACTGCACCACCTCTGTTGGAAGCATGTTTCAGTTTCTGGTGACCCTTACAGAGAAGAAGTTTTTCCTTATATTCAACCTGAATTTACCCTCTATTAGTTTATGCTCATTGATCCTCATCCTCTCTTGAGGTGTCCTCCTGAATAGTTGCTCTCAGTTCTTAATGCCCCACAATGTATTTGTACACAGCTATCAAGTCACTTCTCAACCTTCTCTTCCTCAGGCTGAACAGGCCCAGTTTCTGGAGTCTCTCCTCATAGGGCCTACTCTCCATGCCCTTAATCAAACAGGTGGCCCTTCTTTGTACCCTCTCAAATTTATCTATGCCCTTCTGGAAGTGTGGTGCCCAGAATTGGGCATAGTAGTCCAGATGAGGCCTCACCAGTGCTGAATAGGGAGGGAGGAGTACCTCTCTGATTTACTGGCCACACAGCAGCTGAGTTATTAAAGCCAGAGTTTTATTGACCCTTTTGACAGCCTCGTCACACTGTTGGGTCATATTATCTTCCAGTCGATTGTGATCCCCATGTCGCATTCAGATGTTGTGTCAGGCAGTAGGCCACCACCCATTATATAGTTGTGGTGAGAGTTCTTCCCTCAACACAGAAGGGAAATTAGGGAACCAGAGCAGAACAAGAGCTGCTCGATCACCAAGGGCTAGCACCACTGTGTCTGGGGCCATATCCTGTTACAAAAGGCAATAAATCTTTCCCAGAGATTTACTCTATGACCCACTTCCAGAACTAGAGTAACTTCAATGATGCTACTCCATGTCAAGGGTGCCAGCTACAAGCCATCATATGCAGTCTGGTCCCTGTCCAAGAGTGAAATCATTATCTACCAGTGGCCAGGAAGCCCTCAGTGTATGATTATGCAGCACACAGGGGTATGCACACCCTGAGAATGTTATTTAAACCTACCTTTCCTTGACATAGCAGAGATTCATCTATTTCTTTGCAGAAGGGTTCTCTACTCCTAAGGAGGTACATACATGATTTGCCCTCAGAGGAAAATAATTTCATACAATATAATATGAACAGAATTTGAAAATGAAACAGATGTCCAGGAGTGAATGGTAGGAATAAAAAGGTCACACTTTAAGCACAGTGACAGGATTGGGGTAGGAAAGCTGACACAAAACTAACCTGTATTCAGCCCAGTGCTAAACTGTTAGTACATAATCCCAGATAAACTCGGTGTTGCCAATTCTCATTGTCTGATCATGAATTTTCCGATTTTTGATGTTGATGTTTTACTCAACATCAAAAATAATCCCAGATAAACTCGGTGTTGCCAATTTTCATTGTCTGATCATGAATTTTCTGATTTTTGAAGTTGATGTTTTACTCAAAGCCCTAGCTGCTAAAGATAAGTGATGACAAGCAGTTTTCATTTTAAAAAATGGTATGTTTTGCAGCCTTCATAGTTTTGGAGAAGAACTTCAGAACAAGATTTAAGTACACCATTCATTTTAGAAGATTAGGAAGTCAATCTAATGATATTCTTGGCTGTGGCTTGTTATTTTTGAATATTTGGAACAGACAATAATAAAAACAAAATATTTAATAAAAAAAGCAAGCTAATATAGATTTTCCCTTTACCAGTCACAATAACTTTGCAGCTTCCCAAATGGAACATAAAGGGTCAGTTTACAAACAACCACCAAGGTTCAGATATTACTTCCATTTCTGTTGCAAGTTTTCCTTTATGGGCAGACTTTAGTCCTGGTATTATTAAAAATACATACCAATAATACATAAAAGTGTTTCTTTATTGCTTATTCCTTGCTTGCATTTATGCATAACTATTTAAGCCATTCAAAATATTAATCTCCCTTCCCATTTAGCAATTAATGCTGTGCAACTGAAGAAATGTGAATCACTTCATGCATTGGAATATAGCATTGCCCACATTGCACATTGACCTGCTGTACTTAATTACACAACAAAGCACCCAGTTTCTCTGAAGTCATAAAAAAATAGAGGATAACTGCTTAGGTAAGCTTAATTAGGCTCCAATGCTAATACAACTTCCTGTGTGGAGTAATTCCAACCCTTTATGCTAATACAGAAAACTTAGTGTATATGACTCTGGTATAGCTACTTACTTACATTAGAGGTTGGTAAGTCACTGTATTCAAGCTTAACCAAAATTGAACTTTTTTTTTTAAGTCTGAGAGAAGGCACAATCATGTTTCTGCCTTTGCAAGCACTTTATGTGATAGGCTAAGCCTATCACAGATTGTGGCTTCAGGAAGCAGCCTGACACCTCCCAAGATTTCAGTGGCTATCAAGAAGCTTACTAGGATTTCTTTTCTCCTGTAAGAGTTGCTAGCCATCACTCTTCCCACTTCTTATAACCTCCTCAAGTACTTTGGGAACTGGGTGCTGCAGAGCTAAAGGTTGGAACATTAACTTGGCAGCACAGCATTTAAAAGGATGTCATAAACTCCAAAGGTATGCCTTAAATTCAACATGTAATTAGTTAAAAGAAAAGCTAGAACTGTTTTCAGGTATACCATCTATTCCACAATGTCTCAGTCAGTTTGGGAAGTCTTACAATGACATTTTTCTCTTTCAGTTTCTGTGTGAAAGACTTACCCAAAATATTCTCAAATGCATGAAAAATGGTTGAAAATAAAAGCAATTATTTCACTATTTTATGGATTATCTGTAACAATAATAAGAAAAAATGTTTGGAGAAAGGAAATTATTTTGCTTTGTTTGTGTATGGAGACTCCATACAAATTCTATTTGTATAAAAGAGATCTACAACTGAGCGAAAAAAGAAAAAAAGTTTAGGGCAACTGTAAATTATGAATATATTTTTCAGGACAATGGGACAGTCACAGTCTTAAACGCTAACACCCTCCGCTTATGAGGACCAGGTGGATACAGTATCAGAATAGTTCCATTTATAGTACTTTGCAAAATCCATTGCTCTAACAAAATAAGCTCAGGAAAAATAATTATAAAAAATCTAGCCTTTGGGCCATGTTTCTGCCCTGGTTATAGGGCTTTACTGGTGTGTATCTGGAGATTGTCTGGGAATTTAAACTTAAATTAGTTTGCTGGCTAATTTGGGCAGTTCTGTTTTTGTACGGTGGGAAAATAAATAACTGCAATTGCATTAGGTAAAAGATCAGATTTGTCAATGAAGAGTAACACCATCTTAGTTTTTAGGCTATATCCTGTTGTGTTCCCAACATTTCCTTCCTCCCTTTGACCTTATGTCCATGATTGTAAAAAATTGTAAAAATTGTAAAAAATCTGTTTTAAACATTGTCATGAGTTTGACTTCTATAGTAAGCATGTACCAAAATTTAAACCCGCCCAGCCGTGAGTAGCATCTGACTACCAAGAGATTATACTGAGTGGGATAGAATATCTCTGTTGGACTAGTAATACTTGTACCCTTGGGTTTTGATTCAGCAAAGCATTTGTGTGCATAATCTAACTTCAAGCATATGTGTAATTCCAATTACTTCAGTGGCAATACTTGCAAGCTTAAATGTAGACATGTTTCTCAGTATTTTTCTGTACTGGAGGCTTATACTTAACTCTAAAAAACCTAAAATGGGTCAAATTTTTAAAGGGTTTGGAACCCAACTCCTAATTTTATACCTACAATTTTGTGCCTGAAACAGGCTGCTAAAAGAGCTCTAGACACAGTTGGTAGAAATTAAATTTCTAACTAGGCAGTTTGTCTACACAACATGGTTATCAGTGTATAGACATGGACATAAATTAAAAACAGTTGTAAAAAGTTTAGCTCATAAAATATAAGGCAGCTACTCCACCTTTATCATCACAGAAGATCCTGAATGGGATATTGCTGCAAAGTACATGAGTGACTACTATCATTATCAAAGAATTTAATTTGCCGTAGAACTCAAATTTGATTACCAACATTGCTAAGTTTGCTTCAAAATATCATTTGGAAGAGTTCAAGTCACAATTGCCTTTTTTTCAATATTTTGGCCAATATCTTTTATCAGCAGAAATGATTTGTGCAGTACTGATGTAGGAAATCTACAGATGTTATAACCTTCCAGTTCAGATTGGACAAGATAACTTTGAAGATTGCTAGTTCAAAGCTCTGATCTCTTTTTTTCTTTTGCTTTCTCTCACTCACATATAAAAGTGTTCTGGTAACAGTTCATATGTTCATCTAGCAAGACTTACCAATTTTTATTTCTTTTTAAACCCATCTAGCTTGCTGCCCACATTTTTATTAAATACAAACTATTCCATACAATGCTTGCCAGGGGCAAAATAGCCCATAGTATAACTCCTCCATAATGGAATCATTTAAAATCATGACTTATTCCATGGTCTAAGGCAACTGTACATTATTTTTAGCTATTTCTGCTACTACCCTTGACACAAGCACAGGAGTCAGGCACTTATGTAGAAACTCCAAAGTATTTCAATGGGATCATCTACCTATATGATATTGGCTTGCCTTAAATTTTAAGTTTATTTTTATTTCATTCACAATCTAAAGTTGTTTTTTTTTCCCTAAAGGTAGGTAGATTAAAGAATATTAGAAATGGGAGCACATAACGTGTGAGTAGTTTACTTAGACAATAAAGTAAAAGAAAATGTGAAAGATTTGACTCTAGCCAAGGAAACCTCTGGCACAATGCATTCACAATCCTGAATTACAAAGTATTAAATAAATACAAGTTGACTTAGAATAAAAACTTGCATTTGCTAAATCTACGTATGTGTGTGTGTGTGTGCATGCACACACACATGCATTCACATCATATACATATCTGTATCTATATTGTACATTTCCAGGGTAAGATATTGGCATTTTTCATTTTCAGATTATAGTGTTAAAGTATAAGTAGACCATTAAAGTCCCATCATTTAAAAATTATAACAGCCTCATGTGCCTACATAATGCTTCAAAGCTATTTTTAAGCCATTTAAGCTTTTTCAATTTGCACTAAATACCTACCAAGAGATTATATTTTCAAATTTAAAGCAATATTTGAAATGATATCCTATACTCAATTTTAAATAATTTTAGTATAAAAATATAATTTTTCAAGACACATAGTACATATATTCCCTCCTCTGATCATCCAGAGACCAAATGAATGCTTTATAGTTTAAGTACTTTGAGTTCCTGTGCTATTAACTTTATAGTAGCCACACAACGCACAGGTATGTGGAAATAAAGGCTTTAGTACAGGTTATAGCATGCTAGAAACTACTTCTTCCTTACATTTATTTAAACAAATAAATACAATGAGTTAAAGATTTTCTATTTACTAGGTTAGTTTTAAAGGATTTCTAAAAGAATTTAAAAAGTGAGTCTTCCTTTTCTTCCTTCAGAATGTTAACTCTAATAATCATAAGTGATAGGGATATGAGAAAACCCCTCCTTAGGACTACTTTCTTGTTATTTTGCATTCTAGAATGGGTGAGAAGAGAAAGACATTTTGTAGTTTCTAGGGCTGCCTATACACATGTTCAGGGCTGGGGCAGCAGGGGCAAGTTTTAATTCCTGGAGTGTCGTTCTAATTAAAATGTCTCACCGCCACGTGTATTAAGCCCCTGTGGGTTAAAAAAATGGTTGCGGGACACTTTATCTAAACCTCATTTAATGAGGTTTAGATAAGGCACTTCAGTGGCCATTTTTAAATATGCAGGGACTTATACATATGACAACACTGTCACGCTGGAGCGTTCTAATTAGAATGCAAACCAGCACATGTATAGGCAGCCTTGGTTTCTAAAGCACTTTGCAATTGGGCAGGTAGGCTGCATCAGATGAAGTACAAAAGGAGCTACATACTTGAGCAGGAAACACTCCTCTGTTCCAGGCAGCTAGCTAGGAATGGCTTATTAGTCCCAATTCACTTTTTATGGTTTCTCTGGGTCTCACTGGAAAGAGTTATCAACGTGACAGCTGAGAGATCTGCACAATGAGTCAGATCTCCAAGCTTCCCAAGACCACATTGGGTGCATCTACACATGTGCTTTACTGTGGAGTAGATTAATTAGCTCCACAGTAAAGCATCACTGTCTACATGTATTAGGGCACAGCAAATTAATTAACTCTGCCATAGGATAGTACTGGTAGAGACAGTCCTATCTTACAGCGGAGTACTTTACTTTGTTAAAATACATGTGTAGTGGCTGACCATGGATGTACATTGTGCCCAGTTAGTCCAGCCAGCTGGAGGCCTGCTCCACCCTGGCTCAAATTGTTGCTATCCCAGGTGCACATGCAAGCATGGCTGCTTGCAGCAGCTCAAACAGAAGCGGTGCAAATTTGAGCCAGGGCTTTTTGCCTCAGTGCATGTCTGAGCATGTGCCCTTTGCTGTGGAGCAAATTGTGCCATTTGGGGAAAATAACACTGCCTGGCTCTTCCCAGATCTGCAGCCAGGGGGAGCTAGAGCCTGGGGCTAGCACCTGTGCTGTCCCCAGCAGTATAAAAAGCTGCCCTGTCCTGGTCTCATCCATACAAAAAGCTGCCCTGGCAAGCAGCTCAGGGCTACTCACTCTCAGGAGCTTCTGGGCCCCAGCCACTTGGTACCTGGGGACATT
>NW_005842442.1:212095-215331 GCF_000455745.1 Alligator sinensis | reverse complement strand
TGTGTACACACACACACACACACACACACACACACACACACATCTAGAGAGAGACAGAGAGAGAGAGACAGAGAGAGCAATCAGTTGGGCAATGCTTTATTGCTATATTTGCAATGTTAAAGCAATATGGAAGCCTACCAGTGTCTCTAGCATCAGGAGAAACTAAACTCTAAATACCTATATGTGTTGATGTGTACTTTTGGTTTTCTTCGCACATGTTGGGTGTGTGATGGGGGGATGTGGTGTCTGCAGGAAGAGGTGTGGGGGAAGGCAGGTGGGTGTGTGTGGAGAGGTGTGGGTTGGTATGTGGGTAGGTGTGGGGTGATTGCTAGTGGGACTGTGGGTGTGGGGGACCATGTGAAGGGGCTGCTCAGGAGGGGTGGGTCCCGTAACCCCCACAGGGTGCAGCCCCCCCCCCACAGCACATGGAATGTCCCCCCACCCCAACCCAACCCAGGGTCCCAGTTCCACCCTGGACGGCACAGCCCCTATCCCTCACAGGGCCCCAGCTGCCCTGCCCAGGGTCCCAGGCACCCTGGAGGCCCCCCCACCCAGGGTCACAGCTCCTGGGGATCTTGCACTGCCTGGCCTGGCATGTGGGGACTTTGCAGAGCTGAGCTGTATCCTGCTGGCCCCAGGTAGCTCGTGTTCCCCAGCCAAACCCAGCACGTGGAGACCGCGCAGAGCAGAGCTGGGTCCTGCTGGCCCTGGGGCTGCTCATGCCACCTCGCAGGACCCGGCACGGCACATGGGAACTGCATGCCACACCGGCTTCTGTCAGCATGGGCCAGGCCCCAGGGCTGGCTCCCACCTCTGCCCCCTGTACCTGTGGGGGGTACAGCCCCATGTGGCTCGCTAGTCTGGCCTTGCACCGAAGTGCCCATGGTCCCAGGCACCCTGGAGGGCCACAACCCCCCCTGCTCAGGGTCTCAGGCACCTGGGAGGGCCCCAGCTCCCCCCCCCACCCAGGGCCCATAACTTACTTTTAGCAGCAGCAGCAGGAGTGGGATGTTCTGAGCCATGGTGGCAGGACCCCTCAGGGCTCTTCTGCCACCTGGCCAGGCCAGGCCTCTGGCAGCAGGAACTGGCATGGCCTGCGAGTACCATGCACTGTGCCCACCAGGTCCTGCCAGCCCTGGGGCTGCTCTTGCTGCCTGGCCGGCCCAGCAGGTCAGGGATCAGGAGGGCTAGGGGAGTGGGTGGGGCTGGTGGGGGTCCCCCCCATGGCCTCCTCCCCCCTCCTCCAGCCTCCCAACTCCTTACTCACCAGCACTGGAGTCCTGGAGCCCTGGTGCTGAACACATGGCCTGGCAGGCCACGCATTTCAGCACCAGGGCAAGGGTCCAACTATGGAGATGCTCTGGCAGCCAGAGCATCTCCCTGGAGAACCCAGTCTCCAGTTGCCTCAGGGCATGGTCCGGGACCATGCTCTGCCCCACTTTTTTTTGCTACAGTTTTTTTAGACCCCTGGATATCCAGGGGTCTAATTTTCTCCCCACACTGCAACCTTGCAGTGCAGGGAACATTTTTTCATTCCCGCATGTGCCTCTTGGCCTGCCTCAAAGGGGTCTGAGGTGGGGCAAAAGGCACGTGTGTGCTCATCTGGATGCGCCCATAGATGCTGTGCCTGGGAGTAGATGATTGTCTTGAACTGCTTTGGAGTTTATTGCATCGCATTAATTGCACACATAGATCCACCCAGCATATCATTAGATGGAGAAACAGGTCGGTCTGATCATTTTTGGTGAGCATTAGGAAGGAATTTTACATCCTACAGAAATTAAATCAGTTTTCCTTGAAGACTTCCTGGAACATACTACTGGTCTTTATGGAATGCTTTAGACACTTTAGGTATTTTGTAGCTGTTAAACAGGTTTAATATCCAGTTTCCAAGCTTAAGTTAAACAATGGAAAATGGTCAATTGGCAGTGGTAGGTGGACTAGTGACATTGGAGCAAGTGACTAGATACCTTACAAAATCACTTCTTATTGAGGAAATGTATTTTCCAAAACGCTGATGAAGGGAGGCTGTTAGGAAGGCAAGACAGAGACAGAGCTAGGGCTAGTGACCAGAATTAAAGATAATAAAAAGTCCTTTTTCAAATATATAGGAAGTAAGAAGGCGGCACCAGGTAACATGGGGCCCCTACAGGATACACTTGGCAATCTGGTGATTGGGGCAAATGAAAAAGTGGCCCCTTTAACGAATTATTTGCCTCTATATTCCTGAATAGTGACCAGGACATCTCCCCCACTAGAAATGCAGATGGACCCAGGGGCAGCACCACCGTGCTTAGGGTCAGGGATGATCTAGTTGGGGAACTTTTGGAGGGGCTGGACATGTTTAAATCAGTAGGTCCAGATGCTCTTCACCCAAAGGTGCTGAGGGAATTGGTGAGGGTCATAGCAGGGTCCCTGGCATGGCTCTATGAACACTCATGGGGCACTGGCCAGAGGCTTGGAAAAGGGCCAATGTGGTCCCCATCTCCAAGAAGGGGAGAAAGGAGGACCCTGGCAATTATAGGCCAGTCAGTCTTACCTCAGTTCTTGGGAAGACCTTTGAGAAAATTATCAAGGAGCACATAAGCATGGGCCCAGCAGGGGAGGTAATGCTCAGGGGCAACCAACATGGGTTCATTGAGGGCAGGTCCTGCCTGCTTACCTGGATTCTTTTTATGATCAGGTCACAAAGTCCCTGGATGAAGGTGTCGGGTTGGATGTTGTTTTCCTGGACTTTAAGAAGGCCTTTGACATGGTTTCCCACCACATTCTCTTAAAAAAACTAGGTGACTGTGGCACTGATGCCTACAGTCATATGGGTGGCAAATTGGCTAGATGGTCACACCCAAAGAACGGTTTCCTCTAAGGTGCATGTGTGCATGGCTGCACACAAGTGAAAGTCTAGCCGCACACAAACTTTTTTAGGGCGTGCACCTGCCAGGATAGGAGCTGGGCTGAGGCATGGGACACTTACAGAAGGTAAGCTTCTCCCCAAGGTGAGGTGGAGGCGGAGGCGGGAGCCTGGCATGGGCTCCTCCAGCAACAGGGAACTGCTCCGCTCCCCCACTTCACCTTGGGGAGCAAGGAGGCACTTGGCATCAGGGCTGGGGAATGGAGCACTTCCCTGGAGCTGGCGGAGCCCACAGAGCAGTTCCCTGGAGGCGGCAGAGGCTGTGCCAGGCTCCAGCCCCAGCCTCCATCCCTGCCTTGTCTCACCTCAGGGAGCAGCGCACGCC
>NW_005842442.1:197340-212042 GCF_000455745.1 Alligator sinensis | reverse complement strand
CCGCCCCGAGCCCCCCCAGCCCCTAGCCCCCAAGACCCCAGACCCCTATCCCCTTGGCCCCCAGCCCACAAACTCCCAGCCCCTGCTGCCTGCCCTGGATGAGGACTGAGGAGCTTACCTTCGGTAAGTGTCCCATGCCACACCGACGCAGTGCCCTCATGGACCGCTCCTCTTTAGAGGGAACATTGACCCAGGGAGTGGTGGTGGATGGGTAATTTTCAACCTGGAGGGATGTGGGCAGTGAAGTCCCCCAGACCTCAGTCCTGGGGCCGGTACTGTTCAACATCTTTATCAGTGATCTGGACGTGGGTGTGGAACTGTCCAAATTGTGGAGCAAGGTGGGCACACTGGCGGGGAAGGACAGAATCCAGCTAGATCTAGACAAATTGCAGAGGTGGGTGGATGAGAATAGGATGGAATTCAATGCAGACAAGTGCAAGGTACTGCATCTAGGGAGAAGGAACCAGCAACACACCTACAGGCTAGGGAGCATCCTTCTTGTCAATAGGGTGGCAGAAAGGGATCTTGGAGTCATTGTTGACTCCAGGATGAACGTGAGTCGTCAATGCGAGGAAGCAGTCAGTAAGGCTAACCGCACCTTGTCATGCATCTACAGATGCATCACAAGCAGGTCCAGGGAGATGATCCTTCCCCTCTATGTGGCATTGGTCAGGCCACAGTTGGAGTACTGCATCCAGTTCTTGAAGTGTGGTCCAGGGCACAACACTTCAAGAGGAATGTAGCTAGCATTGAGAGGGTCCAGAGGAGAACCACTTGCATGGTCATGGGGCAGTGGGGCAGGCCCTATGAAGAGTAGCTAAAGGACCTGAACCTATTCAGCCTCCACAAGAGAAGGCTGAAAGGGGATCTGGTGGCCATTTACAAACTCAACAGGGGGGACCAGCGGGAATTGGGGGAGGCTTTGTTCCCCCAGGTACCACCCAGGGTTACTAGGAATAACGGCCACAAATTGTTAGAGAGAAGGTTCAGGCTGGACATCAGGAGACATTACTTTAAAGTTAGGGCTGCCAGGCTCTGGAATGAGCTCCCAAGTGGGGTGGTACTCTCTCCTACCTTGGTGGTCTTCAAGAGGAGGCTGGATAGATATTTGGCTGGAGTGATATGACCCCAGTACCTGTTCCTGCCCAGGACAGGGGATCGGACCTGACAATCTGTTTAGGTCCCTTCTGACCCTAAGCACTATGATACTATGATAGGAGTACAAGTATTGTATGGCTTAGTTGCACATTTAAAATTGGGGTTTGGCAGCTAAATAAGTATGAAACTTGCTAGTAATGATCTGTATCTTTTAGATGCCACTTCCAAAGTAGGAAGCAGAAATAGCTATGACACTTCTGAAACTGAATGCAGTGGAATCCATCATGATATTTATAGTTGTTGTTGAATTTAGGATTGAGTTTTGAGCAACAGGTCAGCTTTATTTAATTGGAAATAATTTTCCCATTCCTGGATTCAATTGTGGGTTAAATCTTAGTACCTAGAGTGAAAATTGTTCCAGGCTGGTAACATGTCCTTCTTCATGCTTCCATAGTTTCTCTGATAGCTAGTAGAATAAAATATAAAATAACAAATATCACAAAGAAAGGATTTGTGCAGAGGCTTCTTGTCTTGGATTATTTTTTGCAGTAAGACAACCTTATGAACTTGGAAGTGGGACCATCTCATAGCTCTAAGTAATAAAGATAACAAGACTGTGAATTGTATGTATAACTGAAGGTTTAATTCTAGGCCAAAACAGCATAAATGGTTTTTAGATTCACAGTACTTATAGCTTAAGGACAGGGGCATCCTAGTCAGCTCTTGGCTCAAAGCACTACAATCTAAAGCTTAATTATTAACATTTTAAAATACAAAATCATTTCCATGGAAATGTGAAGTAGAATTTTTGGCCCAGCTGAGTCAGACAGATGGTGAGCAGGAAAAGGGAGGGGAACAGGGGGGCTTAGGCACTCTCATGGAATTTCCACCACCTTTTGCTTGTCCACCGTGAAACTAGCTAAAGTAAGCTTTTGCACTCCAGCCAATTTTTGGTTGAATTGGTTGGCAGGTTGTACAGCTGTATTGCTGTTCTGTCAGCTTGCTTACACATATAGTAAATGATGTATTATACTTTCATCTAAACATTTTACATCCTTAAAAAGCAAGTAGGCAAGGAGCATGTACAGAAATATGGAATGTTTTGTTACACTTATGTTACACTTTCTGAGCGAGGTGAAAAAATATCTCGCAATGAATTATTCATATTTTGAAGTTAACCTATGTTCACAGAATATTTGCAAGTAGCTCCCAGTTTCTTCAAATGTATTCACTATTCTAAATGTATTCTCATAATTTCACAAATGGGTTTGTGTTTTTTTATTTTATAGATTGCTCATAAATATCTATAGCTCAAGATCAAGTTGCTCAGATAAGTGTCATGATGCTTATCTTTTCCTTCCTGTCTTATCTCAGTTATAGAAACATACTTCTTTGCAAATTGAGTGCAAGATGCTTCTGCCTTTAGTTGATCATCATCATGCTCTAATATACAAGAGGTAAGTGTTGGGAGTAGGTGCTGTAAGGCCTAGGCCCCCTCTGACTTAGAGTCTTCCCAGTGAACGACATCAGGATGTGGAAGGGTTGACACTATCCCTCAGCCAAGCTCTGGCGTTACTTATGTTCCTGCGATGACTTTGATCTTCCTTCAGTTAGGGAACTGGTTCCACTGGGTGATAAGTATGAGCCTGTTAAAGGAATTTCGTTGTGGGGCTCCACCTCCCCTACACCCCATCATTACCACTTCGTTGATGTTAATTCCACTTCTTTGAATTAGGGGACTGGCCCTTTGTGGCCAATTTAGAGGCCCTTCCTAGACTTCTGGGATGTGGGTCAAATCCTCCTAATTTATCCCCTACCAGTCAATCCATAAGACAGGTCTGTCCTATACCACTACTCACACAGGGCTCATTTGCTTTCATCAGTGAACTAACAGTCCTTCAAGATAAGGCGACTTAAGTCAGTTTACCTTGCTCACTAACTGTGTCATCCAAGTGCATAGGCCGACATCCCTTCTCACATGCAGGGCTGCTGCCTGATACCAATTCCCTTAGCTGTACTCAAAACAGGTGGGTTCACTTCAAACTGCTCCCTTCCTCCCAGGGCTGATCCACTCTCAGTCACCACACTTTAAAAGTCCTGCACAGAACCAGAGAAAAACCAAAAATTAATACCTCTTTTCTTCTGGAGTTGATTCTCCGCCCCCTTTTCATCAAGTTGTTTAGGGATCTTCAAACACAGCTGAGGGAAAAATCAATTTTAAACCTTTTTCTGGTGCTTCAATCAGAGCTGCTTCTTCATCATGAATTAACTCTATCAGTCCTACCACAGGTGAATCAATTTCAGTAGTGACCCTCCTACTAGCTAGTTCAAGTTGCCATGTCCCCAGCCACACACCACCTGTACTCATAGAGCCCTTTGTCTGTGGCTTCATTCCAGCCCCTGGCAAGTTGCCCCAGCCATTATTTTGGGAATTAGACTTCACGGGTGGTCCTCTATCTGTACCTGTGGATGCACACCCTTCACCCACTGGTACCTGCAGGCTAGCACTAACCCAACTGTCCTCTGGTATTTTCTCTCCCCAAATGCCATGATCTCTCCCTAGCTGCTCCTCTCCAGGGCCTGAAGTGCTGCTCCTCACGCCCCAGCTGCCAATCCAGATGGAGCATCACTCCAGAAATGCAGTGCGGCGCTCCAGGCTCTGGCTGGGATCCCTCTTCCCCCTAAGGTAAGTGTGAAGGGTGATTATTTATCACCTCCAGAATTCCCTTCATTCTGGGACCTTTCCTTTTACAGTAAGGGTATTTGGGGGAGAGGAGAGGCTTATATCTTTTACAGGACCAACTGTATGGTTTGGATAGATTTTAGACAAGCTTTGGAGAAAGTTTACTTCCTTCAGGTCTTTTTAAATCAATGGAAGTAAATATTATTCATTTTGAATAAGAATGGAAGAAGCTGGCCCTTCATATTTAAGGCTATTTCCATGGCTACTCTAATTCAGGCAACTACAGCCAGCATCTTTTCTGCCAAGGATCTCCAAGGGTGCCCAAGCCACCATGCCAGCCACCATCTTCCCTTCCCTTGCCCCAGTCATGCTGCCTTGCACAAAGAGGACTGGGATAAGAGTATCAACTTTGCACCAACCAATCCCTCCATGTTAGAGTGAAACCATGGCTGCCTGTCTAGGCAGCTTTCTGAATGCTTTGTACTGCCTGTGCCACAAAATGCAGGCAAAATGGGGGTCAAGGTTTTAGTCCTTGATTTTCTTAACAGCACATAAATTGTTGATGTGTTCTTCCTAGCCAGGAACATTTTTTTTCCCCCAAATATGCACGTTCATTCTGTTTTGCAGCTACTTCCTCTGGAAAGCAATATATATATATATATGTGGAATTATGTTGTAGTATATTTCACCCAGCTCTTTGCACTTGATGACAATGCCAGGTGACAGATAAATACAGGCAAAAATAACAGTTCAAGTATGGAGTAGTCAGAGAAGTCTTAGCCAGAGCAAATACGGTAAGAAGTAAGTAACAGAGGATGCTGCTAATGTGCTGAGATCTGATAAAGGGAGGGAGAAGAACTGAAGCAGTGATGTTGGGTCAAGGCCACCACACTTTCACAGGAATCTGGGAAAGTCAGCATGTTCAAAAGATTCTCCCATGCAAACCTTTCTGTCTTTGGTCACCTCATTGCATTTGATTTCTGCTATCTGCAACTCTTACAGATGCCTGCATGGTTTTATAGTATCTAAGGTTCCAGCATATTGTGGTGTTGCCTTCAAGTTTTATTAATGTTTTCTAATCATTTTCTAGTTTCCTGATGAATGAGCCTGTCAAAAACACTTTTTAGCAGATAGTATAATAATTGAGCATTGAATATCTGTTCCAAATTTTTTGTGGATAACTAGTGGATTGGATATCCACAAAAATGTAATTTGTTATTACCACTAGATGGTTTTCTGCAGTAAATAATTACTACCTGGAAAATTAATTTACTTTTTTATTATTAAAAAGTGACTGAGAATAATGCAAAATATATAGACTCCCCTGGTTCTGTGGGCAGTTGACATGGCAGAAATTGAATCTATGAAAAAAGATTTTTTTTCTTTTCACTTGCCATTTCTGAGCTATTATTTTATCTTATATCAATAAAGTCCAGTCCAATATCATGACAGTTTTCTACCACAGGGAAACATGGAGGTTAACCATAAAAATTCATCCAACTCTTCAAAAAAGTAATTAGATTTTTGCATATTAAATGCAAATAATTTTTATGTACTTCTAGTTGAGATTTATAGCTCTGAAGCCACCATGTTTTCCAGGCTCCTCACAGTGGCTTTTGCAACATATCAGACCCTATAAACTGTTATTTCCCCCATTTGGAAATGGAACATTCAGTGTACAGTATAATACACTGTGTTCAAATTAACCAACTCACTTTGCATTTGATAATATAGAATCTCTTCCAAAGTACACGTTAAACAGTAAAGCTAAGAATATTTGTGTGCGCGCACGTGCGTGTTTGTGTGCGTTTGTACGTGTGTGTAACAGTTTATATGACTGCTAATCTAAATAAGCACGGTGCTTTCAAGGCTCAGATCTATTTGAGAAATGTTCTCTCTAAAGGATTTGAAAATTAAAATGTCTGCATGCTAGAAACATGTTTTAATTTAAAATGCTTAAAAATAAGTAGCAATCATCTAATTTTTCTGTGTGATACAATTACGGAATAACAAGGAGGAATATTTTTGAAGTATATTTAACAAGTAGCTTGTTTCAGCTTGGATATTAGCTTGATTTACCATCTGCAGAATTACCAATAACATGATGCATTTATTACCCGTAAAAGCTATTAGCAGGTCATTTTGTTCAGTTCATCATATGTGTCTTGAGACACAATCTGGCGTCTAACAGATTTTCATACATTGATGTCACAGAGAATCAGACTGTTCTTTAATTGATTGTTTCTTGCTAGACTACTTTGATTAAAACAGGTTGTGCTATTTGCTTTTAGTTCTACATTTCTCTACTTTAAATGAATGCCCAGGAAAGGCAGAAATTATTTTAATTTCCCTAGATTTGTCTAATTCAATGTGCATGTGATAATCTTTGTAATCAAGCTGTTCAAAAAATGTTCCAGTTATTCTAAACCCATTACTCCCTCCCTAATTAATACAATCTACACAATGTTCTAAAAGCTATTCATCTCTCCAAGTCAAGTTGTTAGAGGAGTGTTAGATCTTAAGCCTTGGAGACATGACTGCATGCAGGGGAATGGCATCTGAGGAAGCATGAAGCACTCCTTGAAAGTGTTTTTTCCTTTAATTTGCTCTGGCCCTAACTTGTAAAGATGGACTACAAGAGTTGTAGAAAGAGTAACTATATTCCATATAACAAGTAAGAAACAAAAGGAACCAGGGTTTTCACCCAATGCCTCATTTGAAACTACAGTTTCACCTGAGCCCCCCAAAAGGGCAGTTACATGCTCCAGCTAGATCAGGGTTGGGCAATTATTTTGGGCAGAGGGCCACTTACTGAGTTTTGGCAAGCCATCAAGGGCCACATGACAGGCAGCCCAGGGCAGATTAATATTAATTTTCTAAATTTTTTAGGGGTCTGGCGGGCCAGATAGAATGGCTTGGCAGGCCGCATCTAGCCCGTGGGCCACATTTTGCCCACCCCTGAGCTAGATTCAGTGGTTGATTGCAACGTATGACACTTATCTCACATATACATGACATATCTAGCTTATACTAGATGTTCTTTTCATGGAGTCTGGTGATCTGGGGTGGAACTGGATGTAGTAGAACTTGAAAATTTATTAAAGAATGTTTGTAAGTGTAGTTAAGGGATTCTCCACATGATTGGATCATTTATAGAATTCAAATATATTTCTAATTGCAATAGAATTTTTTTGTTTGCTTTTTTAGGCTAAGACTCTCATTTGGTACAAACTGGCATAATGGCATAGAAATCAATTTGACTATTGTCAAATGACATTTTGTGAGGATATGGCACTTTAACTATATCAATTTAATTAAATAACTTATCTTCTTTGGCAATCCCTCAAAAATGTTTGATTCTCTTATCTGTGGGTCTGAAAATGGCTAACAAGGCCAATCTAGGATTGGATAACTCTGTTGCAACTCATCCACTCTATGCCAAAACATTATTCAAGGCTCTGGTAAGGTGTGGTGAACTGGGGTCCCTAACTAGCCACAGGGATAGTTTTCCCCACTTGCCTGTGGGCATGCCACCCACCTGTCTCACCTGCTACGCCCTGTTGATAATTAAGTTGTTAATTAAGGTGGGCGACTGCCCATTGTACACTCTGATATTGGGGGGGGGGCGCTATCTACAGCTCCATTCCACCCCTACACCATGGCCCAAGCCTCGCAGACAGCATCTCAGGCAGTTAGCTCAACTGTTGCCTTCACCCATTAGCTGTGGCCTCCAACCCTGGGGACTTTCAGCTTCCATAAGCCTTGGTCCCATCTCAAGCCCAGTCGGGACCCTGAGCTCCTTAGCTCTTTGTGGGCATCCCTTATGGTGGTCTCCTGACCTTTTTGACCCTTTGGTCCTGGCCCCAGTACCTCAGTGGGGTTTTTGCCTCCTGCCTGCCTTAGGGATCTGGGTCCCCCATTCCCAGCTCAGGTGCTCCTGGAAGCATGCCTGGCCCTGTGGAGTCACTCCCCCAGCAGGCTCAGGCACTTCCCAAAGCTTACCTGGCCTACCCTGCTCTGATGGTAAATAACCCACCTGAAGGTGAGGGCTGGGGTTTAGGTGCCCCTACTGGCCTTTCACTGGGGTGGTAACTGGCCTGGCATTTCCTGGGGGCTCCTGTGCCACTGAGAGCCCCACCAGGCCATCCATTCCTGGCAGGGTGCAGTTTTAGTTCATGCCCAGGACCAGGAGCCTCCAGACTATCCCCTACAGCTCCTGCCTTTACCTCCAGGATGTTACAAGCAGCCTTGCAAGTAGTCAATGTTACTGCCTGGCCTGCCAGCAGCAAACTTCCCTGCTTATATAGGTAGTCACGGATCTAAAATAGCTGCCACAATTAAGCACCTGCTGGCCGCTTGGCTTGGTCCTTAAGGTGGCAGGCACCCACAGTGCCCTGCCACATAATGCTTAAGTGATAACATAGGTCTTTGCATTGTTTTTATGTCCTAAGAATTATTTCATTCTGCAGAGTTTCATTTCTCTGATTAAATCATGAGTCTCTATTTTCTTTGTAGCACTCAATTTCTGTAGGAAATAAACATTTAAAAACAAACACAAATTTTGGCCCCAATCCTGGAAGATTGCACACACAAACAGTTCTAGTAAGTTTTAAGATTGATTACATATGTAAAATTAAGGATATTTATAAGTGTATGTATACACTTACATGTAGTTTTATACAGTGACTAGGATTTGTTATTTCATTGAAGTATTATTTTGTTATTGTTCTTTATGAACTTTACACTTAAAGTATTAACACATGGGAAGCACAGTGATACATAAAAGCAAATCATATTGGTTTCTTCAGATAGTCCTAGTATCAATAAAATTATTGACTAGGGCATGAAGTACAGTTTCCCATGTTTCTCATAGCATACTGACTTCTGTAGTCTGGCTCTATAGTCATTCACTGAATTGTCTGAGACTGAAATGAAGAAATCACAAGAAGAGACAATAATTGGCAGAGGACCAATGGGCTATGTAGTGTAGTCTCAATACACTGATCAATAACAGCAAAATTGCATAATAGTGACTTGCACTTTTTCAGTGCTGTTGTAAGATGACATATGTTACAAGCTTCAATTACATTTCCCAGTAATAAAGCCACTGCAATTATACATGTGTTTTGGATCATAAGTGCATAAGTACAAGATATTTTAAATTCATAATGCTTGCTATGCTATCTGTGTTTGCATAATCATTTGTGTATTCAGGTTTATAATGTCCACGTTGAAATAGAAGGGTCAGTCATCTATAAGAGACCAGCTTTGCATTTAGACGTCCCTTTGGCTGCAACTAAATAAACTAACAATTAGCTAGAAGTAATGAAAAACAACATTCAAAAGGCAAGGCCCCTAAATCCTCTTTCCTTTCACTTCCTGCAAGGACACTGAAAAGCCATACTACTCCTGGTGAATTAGTACTTTCAATCACTGCTGAAGAAGGAGGTTGTTTTCTGAAATGCCATAACTATATGAATAAATTACAAAATAGATCCATGGTTGTTGGTTGTAGCCATGCTCATCTAAGGACATAGGCAGACAAGGTTCTTTGGGTAGATATCTTTTAATAGGCCAACTAAATAGTTGGAAAAAATGTTCTTTGCAAGCTTTTGGGCACAAACACCCTTCTTCAGGCATAGGGAGACTCTGCTGGTATTTTGAGCTCTCCAAGGTAGAAAGGAATAGGGGTGCGCAAAGTGGGCCCTATTTGATTCAGATTCAGCCTGAATCAATGACAGTGACTCGATTCGTTGATTCAGATCACTGTCCTTGATTTGATTCGGCCCAATCTGAATCTGAAGATTCAATGCTGATTTGGAGAATCAATGATTTGGACACAGACACAGCTTTAAAAGTTTTTTCTACATACTTTGAGGTAGCAGGCATGGCGTGTGAATGTTGTGATGCTGGGGTGTATGAAGCATGCCATAGGATTGCAGGGGGGCCCTCTATATGTGCTCAGCGGTGAACCTGGAAGCGGACTGGATGTACTTCCAGTCCACTTCTGGGTCTGCTGGGGAGCTTGCTGGGGGCCCTCTCCACCCCCGCACCTCCTCAGCTGAGCAACTGACCATGGGAGGACCTCGGGTGTCCCCCGCCAGACCCAGGAGGCATCAGTCACTGAGCCAGGAGAGAAATGGGGGGTGGGGGGCACACACACATACACAAGAGGGCCCAGAAGTGGACTGGAAGTGCTTTTGGTCCACTTCCGGGTTGGCTGCCAAGCGCACTGGGGAGCCCCCCATGCTTCTATGGGACTCTCCATGTGCCCCAGCATCACAGCACTCATGAGCCCATGCTACCTAGAAGTACGTAGAAAAAACATTTAAAACTGTGTCTATGTCTGAATCACTGAATCTTTCCAAATCTCTCCAAATTGATTCAGAGGGCTCCGATTCGATTGGGAGAGATTAAAGTGTCCTCTGATTTGATTCAGATTCAGAGATTCAGCCACCAAATCCAGCCAAATCTCTGCCCACAGGTACAACCTTAGAAAAGAAGCCAATTTGCAACCTGTAGGTCTATGAAAATGTGAATGAGTGGTAGTTTAGAAGACAATAGGCAGAGATGGGGATGGAGAAGGGAGGGAAATGTGTGAAGGAATGTAAGTGGTCAGCTGCAGCCAGGTGCCTAGGATTATCAGATGGTTGGCAGGTTGTAATGTGTCATAAATCCAATGTCTATATTTATTCCATGATTTTTAGTATCCAGTTGATTTATGAAGTGAATTTTGTAGGTCTACCTTGTCTATAAAAGATGTTTTGTAAATTCCCTTTGAGGATTAAAGCTGAGAAATTGGAGACGGAGTCATTGTCTTGTGAAAAGTGTGGACCCACAGGTAATTGGATATTTTTGTTTTTGATGGATTTTTGGTGTGTATTCATTCTGATACGCAGTTGCTGTTTGGTTTCTCCTACATATTTTCCATCAGGACACTGGATGAGACATATTACATTTCTCAGACCTAGGAATGGTGATGTGGGGTGTAGTTATTGTGAGAGTGGTGGAGATGTGTTCACAGGTTTTACTTTTCTTGTCTTGGCATGGTCTGGATCCATTTGGTGTGATTTGGGCCATAGGAAGTTTGCTTCTAGTGATGAGGTTAGCGGGGTTCAGTGCTTGTTTAAAGGCTAGGATGAGTGGTTTTGGAAAGATCCCTCTGAGAATTGGGTCTTCTTCTAGTATATGTTGCAATTGTTTGAGATTTTCCATATAGAATCCATGGAAGGATAGCATGGCATAATTAATGGTGTGCATTTCTTGGGGATTTTCTTTTTATACTGCAGCAATTCTTCACACGGTACCCAGGTAGCTCTTACAAGTGTACGGTCTCTCTAACTGGAGAAGTGTCCTCACTGGGTGAAAGCCCATTTGAGATTTATGAGGTGATGATCACGGGTATTCTCTTCAGTGCAAATTCAGTGGTATCAGAAAGCTTGACTGTACATTACAGCTTTCTTGGTGTGCTTAGGGTGATTGCTGGCTCTGTGTAGATATGTATCTTGGTCCATGGGCTTCTTGTATATGGCAGTTTGTATTTTATCATTCTGGATATTGATCATGGTGTCTAAAAAGGAAATGTTGGTGTTGGAGTATTCAAGAGTGTTGCAGAGCACTAAGGTGCCTGCTCCTTTAAGAGCAGAAACTGCCTAGAAAGAGGGCCCTAAGAGCCAGACAGAAGCCCACAGGTGCAGGTTACTATGGCAACAGGATAACAAGTAAATTAGCCTGCACCTGCACCTGGTAAGCTGACCAGAAGAGGCAGGGCCCTGGGGCATATATAAACCCTAAGACTGGGACTAGGGGCTTAGTTCTCTATCAGCAGTCAAGGGGGAGGAGCTCCCATGGAATCTTGACTGCTGTTTCTACTCCTGGTAGGATTAAGGGGCTCCAGGAGCTCATCAGATACCCTGGGCTACAAGACACTTAGTGCTGGGGGGAAGTTTGATTGTTTTAAAGGGACAGAGCACACTCTGAATTTTTCACATTATGTTCTAGCCCAGGGGCTCATATTTTAGTTGCTGTTTATACACTGGTGGATTGGGCTGAGCCTATTGGGGAAGGAGTAGGCCTTATTGGTGGTCCACTATGGTGTGGGAACCCCAGCACCAGTGTGGGGCGCAGAGACAGGGCTGGGCGCAGAGACAGGGCTGCGGAGATCCTGGTGAGGACATGAGGCTGAGCTACAGCAAAGCCCCAGGAGAGACAATGTAAATTCTATCTGCGAGGCTTAGGACATGGTAAAGGGGTGGTTTTGGAGCCACAAATCTAGCCCATAAGGCTGAGGGTGTCCCATGAGGCATCTATTTTGAAGCGGGACCCAAAAGGGGTCTAAGAACCCACCGGGTTCAGTGGAGCCCATCAACACCATGTTCAGAATACAAGTCAAGGGCAGCCTCCTGATGTATTAGAAGTACCAGCAAGACCTGTCAGGTGAGAGAGGGGACAGGATTGACATTTTCAAGGAGCCCTAGGGTATCATGGCCATCCCTGGAGACCCCATCCTGTGACAAAGATGGTCTGATGGAAGGGTGATGATTGTTCAATTTCCGATGGAAATCAATTGGAGACTACAGGTATTTGGTTCAAATGATGAAGATGTCATTTCTATATCTTAGATATAGCGTGGATTTGATGGTACAGTTCTTGAGGAATTCTTCCAGGTGGGTCATAATAAGGTAGGCATATTGTGGAGCAATTTTGGTGCCCATCATCTGGAGGAAGTGTTGGTTGCTGAAACTGAAGCTGTTCCATGTGAGGATGAAGTGTATAAGTTCAGTAATATCTTCAGGTCTGTACTCAGTTGTAATCTTGCTCTTGTAGATATGTGAGGCAGGCTTGGATGTCATCCTGGTGTGGGATATTGGTATATAAGATGGTGACATCCATGGTAGCTAGGAGGATATTGCTGGGAAAGTGGTCTATGTTTGAGCGTTTTCACAGGAAGTCATAGTTTCATAGTTTCTGTTGTGTCTTGGATAAAACTCAATCTTTGGGTGACAAGAGGTTTTAGGATGGATTCAACAAAACCTGATATTTCTTCAGTTAGGGTTTCATGGTTGGAAATTATAGGTCTTCCTGGGTCTGAAGTTTTTCATGTAGTTCAGATGAAAATGTGATGGTAGTTTTGAGATGAAAAAGGGAGTTGGATCTTCTTCTACTTTTTCATATTAAGTGGTGTCAGAGTTGTCTGTTGGTTTCTTTTATGTAGTCTTGACAGTTAAAAATAACTATAGCCCCTCCTTTTATCTCATGGTTTTATTACTATTTGGTGGTTGGATCTTAAGAGATTCTACGGTCTTTCTCTATGAGACGGAGAGGTTGTTATAGTGTTGTTTGTTGTTGATTTATTTCATTGTTCATTCTATATTGACTGCTTCAGAGAAAGAGGTTGAGGTTTGAATTTCATCCACTGTAAGGTGTCCAATTCGATTTTTTTTGTTGAGTTAATCTTTTCATTGATATTGTCACAGGATGAAGTTTTGTTGAAAGTGGGTTCATTTTGGTTGTGGAAATATTGCTTCAGATGGAGGTGTTGGAAAAATTCTTTTAGTTCTCCACATTGTGGTATCTTATTTGGGTATCTTTCTGGACAGAAATTAAGCCTTGAGAGAGGACAGGTTTTTCTGTGTGTGCATAGAGAGATTGATAATATTAGAGGGTTGATTGTTTCCTTCTACTTAATTGAGTATGAGGCTGGAATGTTGTACGGTATTGGTGCTGCTTTGATGGTTGTTTTGTGGCTTGGGAAGTTGTTCCTGTAGTAACTGGTTCCATTTCTTCTTTTAGTGTTGAATGGATCTTGTAACAAATCTTTGGTAGTCTTTTTGCATGCATTGTAATATGCATATGCAACACAGGTGCCCACCTTCTCCTTTCTTTCATATGTAACCATATTATTAGCATCCTTTCCCACCGCTTAATTTTATTACATTAGAGCCTAGCATCTCCAAGCAAGACTTGGGCCTTGGTATGATAAATATATATACATGCTTTGATGACTTCTCTTATTGCCTGGGGCCTGTGGCCACATGTGTGTTACTTTTCTACTGGGAGAATTATCATTCTTCCAGTAGAAATGAGAAGTGTACAAGCATTCATTAAAGTTCTCCCAGGGGAAACATGCACCCTTCCAGGAGAAGATCATCCAGATCAAATGGGAAGATCTCTTTTGTGAGACAGTTTCTTTTGCAAGAGTGAATGCTTGTATGGTCCCCTCCCAGTCTGGTCAGAGAGGAGTAGAACAGCAAGAGCTGCTCCTTGACTCTTTCTCAACTGGAGACTGTCCAGTTTGGGGACTGGGTTGGGGGATTTGCCCTGTTGTTTCCCTCCCCTCCCAGACTGGTTTGGAAGGGGAGGGGAGCAGCAGCCATTGCTCCTTACTACTTCTTCATGCTGGACAGTACCCCATTTAGGTAAGAGGTGGAAGGAGGCTTTACTGGCTCCCTCCATCTTCCCTCTTCTGCCCCTGCTGCTGATATCCTGATGAGGTGCAACCCCGCAACTACACCCTGCCTGCTTCGTAGATTAGAGTCCCTGATCTGAAGAGAAGCTGGTGGGGGGATGATTCTGTTGAGGGGGGAGGCTCCACTTTGCTCTGGGAGTTGAGCAGAGAAACAGCCTCTGTCCATTCCCTAAACCAGAGTCCCCCAGTCTGAGAAGCAGGTGGGGGGAGGGGAAGGAGATTTTTCCCTGCTGCTCCAGTCCTCCTAAGAATGGGAGCACTGGAGAAGCCACTTCTCCCAGTGCTTTCCCCAGACCAGGGTGTCTCATGCCTCAGGACGGTGTGAGAAGCAGGGAAAAGAGGGTAGGTGCAGGCTTAATATCTGTACTACTCCATCTCCCTGAATTATTTTTCACTGCTACAAAATGAATGCCTGTATGAGGCCTCTGACTTGTCTCTGTTGTGTTTTCCTAA
>NW_005842442.1:184117-197309 GCF_000455745.1 Alligator sinensis | reverse complement strand
GGGAAAGAGAGGCACAATAGTACCCCCATAGTGTGGGGTCTCCTCTGCACAGGTCTGAATATGGGTAAGTGCTGATGGGGCAAGAGGCTCTGACTAGACAATATTCCACCTCTGTCCCCTGTTCCCCTGAGTCCCTCATTTCTTTCTGCTGAAGCCTATTGACTTCTTGTCTATTGCAAACCCCTCTTGCCAAACAAATATAGCTATATAATCCTTCTATTGATGCAAGAGAAAAATATCTATCCAGCTCAAACTTTTCTCCTTTTGTGTAAGGTATCTGAAAGGTGAGTCTCTTGGAGTAGGACATCTTTAAAATGTTGAATTACATTAAAAAAAAAACTATTTCTGCCTTCAGTTACAGAGTACTACTCACATTACTTTAAGCAAGAGTTGTTTCTGCATAAAACAGGGCATATTTGAGCTCCATGTGACTACCTTTCAATTAAATAACCTTTTATATTAACAATGGTTTAGTAGTCTTATACCCAGTTTCTTTTCTCTCAAAGCAAATCCGTTTTTCCTTTCATCTGTTTTAAATGGCATTGTTCTCTGTCAATGGTGCTACATAAGAATTATGATATATTCTGCAAAACACAAATGAAGGAAACAAATATCTATTATGACCATTAACCCACATAGGTACAAACTTTTGTCTTCCTGTCTTTTTTTTTTTTTTTAGGGCTTGGTAAAGACTCAAGAGAGAAAAATAATGCTGTACAATTTTGGTAAAATAAAAAGTAATGCTGATTATTGGGCCTTATATTTGGATGGCACTTTTCATGACAAGGGATAGGAAAGAGGGCTTTATAGACTGCTGCAGATGGAAAGAGCATTTCACCAACTCCTGAAATGCAGCCATAACTGGTAAAGAACATGTCAACCATTCTGCACAAGCACATGACACAGTGATCTTTTTTTATGAGAGATTATTAAGAGTAACTTATCCACTTGAAACTACAGAGAAGAAATAGATAAGAATGTAGTTACAATAATTGAAGTTGGCCAGGACACTGGGAGTAACACCTCTTTTCTTGCAAAAATTGCTGTGGGTCTTCTATGACCATACATTATCAGGACCTGGTTCCTTACATCTGAGCTGAAACATGAACTCTGGGGATAGATACACTAAGATTTTTAACTCTACACAGCCTCAAACGGAAGAGTGCCACATACTGCAAAGAGACAATGAAGCATTAACTTTCTCCCTGAGCTTACATAGTTACTTGAGAAAAAACCTGAAAAACATTGGCATACTTTACTGTTGGTAAAATAGCTTTTGTGGAATTTCACAGAATTTTGGAAACTCTGTGTATGGTTTAAAATAAAATTGTATGTACAGTTACAGCAAACCAGTAGGATGTGGGAGAACTCTGTAGGCCATGACTGTATCCACTGTTTGAAGTGGAGTTGTCGTTCAGTGACACCTTCTGGATTGCAATGAGAGCTATATTAACATGCATTGGATGAGAAAACCATAATCAAACTTATTGCACCAGGGTTGCCAAATAGTAAAGACTGAGAGGAAGGGAGGGTAAAGAGAAAAGGCTACTGGCTGCATATCTAAGGATCTTTGTGAACTTAAAAAATGCTATACAGATCCCATAAGGCATGCAATTTTATTACCATATATATATATATATATATATATATAAAAATAAATAAAAGCAGGCTATAGCCTTTATCTCTAGCAATATGAGAATTAGATCAAGTTGAAAATTGAGTTTTCTTCTTATATTCTAGTTGGTTTGTCCCTATGTTTGTACATTATCAAACTGCTGCACCTTTTGAAACAATTCAGCAGCAGTAGTAAACTTTTTGCACTAGACAGAGTTGAGGGCCAAGGCAGCAGGGAAACATCATTCAGGTTAAGTTGCATAGACATAACAATATGGAGAATCCTGTTCAGAGGTTGCCTGCAACATACTTGCAGAAGTCAATAGTATTAGTCTATCAGTGTCAAAAACACCAAGTTCGTTTTTCAAATACTCAAATTTTTTTCATTGCACTAGTCTGAGAAAACAGAATGAGATATTTCCATCCATTGATAATGGCAGTGCATAAGAGAAAGGAACTGGATGGTTTTACCGCACAGTGTGGAAGAATAGTTTTAAAACCATGCACCCCTGATTACAGACCTGAGGCTGCCACTAGTGCTGCATTCTCATCCCTGCTATTAGTGCCATTGCACATGCTCGGGAAATGTTTAAATGGGCATATTCAGATAACCACACATTAATATCTGTTAATAGATGTCATTGACATATAATGACATGTCAAACAATAAATGTGTATAAAAAGAATGACCTCTTAGAACAGAAGGTAACTGAAACAGTTCATATGCATAAAGTGTGGTCTAAAATAGATCTCAACCCACCAAATAAAGTACAGGGTCCAGAACAGCACTTGGCATTCCTTTATAAGTGGCAGGCTGAAACAACCTAGCTCTGGTCTAAGGTGGGTAAATGCTTCCAAACTAGTTACTATGGATACTCTTCCCTGCTTCTCAGCCATGGCATGTGTGAAGATCTTCATCACCATAATGCCACTTAGAAAGGTTCTGTGGGCTTCCTAGTTCTGTGCACCAGACAAAATGGCTCTGAAGTTCAGATCTGGCCCATGGGCCATAGATTACTGTCCTGTGGTCTAAAACAATCCAGATAATAGAAATATTGGTTTCTAAGTGGATGACATACACTTGGGTTGCATACACACATTCAAATAATCTGGGAGAATTCTCCCAGGTTTGTTCTCCTGATAGAAAAACCTACCTGGACATGCTTCAATGGACATTCAAATACTGAGACCCTGGAGAGCAGAGAGATCATAGTGCTGATGCTGTGCAACCAGCCCTATGCACACATCTCAGCATGCTCTGCAGGCTCCCTCAGTTCGCCTGGCAAAAAATGGCATCAGGACACGGGGCATCCCTAATTGGCTGACTCAGACTGCCTGTGTGTTACTGCAGCACAATGTGGGATTTGTGAAGGAGGCATGTTTTGTTCCCTGACTAGCTGGAGCAGCAATGTTCAGGATGCTTGAGGGGGAAGAGGGGCAGGCGAGAGCAAACACCCAGGGATGCTAAAGGACTATGCTATGGCTTCTCTCCAGTCAAATTCACTGTCACACAAGTATGAAGTTGTTCAGTGAAGAGAAGAAACACTCTGTTACCTCTGTAGATAGATCTTTTATATCTTTTTATGTATGCATTTGAATATATTTCTTCAGATAAACTATACATTTATAAAGTTTGGGTAAAAGCAAGGTTAAGTTTATTATATTATACTCTAAGTAAATCTAAGGTGTAAATCCAGGGACTCTATATTTACATATTAAATCAGGAAACTAAAATAAACTCTGTTCATTGTTATCAAATAAATTGACTCTCAGAGCCCTCTCCTTTCTCATTGATTGCATCTTTTGGTGTTCCTGGACTCCAATTAGGAAGAATATCTTTCTTGGTCTCTATAAAGTTGGTACTAGAACTACATTTTTAATAATGGTTGGTTAAATTCTAACAACTTTTTCAGTGCTCTAAAGCTCCCTCTACACATTACATGTATGCCACAATGAATGGGTTAATCCTGGCATAAATAGGAAGGGTGCTACATGTGCACTGGATTTAAGGTGCCATAAAATAAGGAACGAGCCACAAAAATGCATTACATGTAATGTTCTACATATAATATAGAACATTTTTCTGACTCATTTGGATGGTGCCTTAAATTTAACATGTGGCTGGTGGCCAAGAATCAGCAGATTTTCAGCCCTGCTGGAGGCTGGGAGTGGGGAAGCGAAAGAGCTCCTCCCACCTGGGACTTTAAACCCTGTACCCAAAGTACAGAAGCAGAGGCTCCCAGTGTGGGGAAGCCTTTGGCTTTCCCTGTCAGGGCTTTAAACCTTCACAGAATAGCACTATTCTGATATGGGGGAGCAGAGTCTTTGCATCAGACTGCCCAGCCAGAGCTACTTGGTATGGGACTTAAAGTCCCAGCAGGAGGAAGCCTCTTCCTCCCCCATGCTGGTACTTTATATCCTGTGCTAGGCAGCTCAGGCTGGCATGCCCAGTGCAGGGAAACAGAGGATCCCAGTTTGAGGGCAGGGGGAACCTTCAGTGTATCCTGTGATGATTTTAATCCCTGCATTGAGCAGGACAGCCTGTCACAGGGGAACAGAGGAGAAGCTCCATTGGCTGGGCTGCTCAGTGCAGGGAAACAGAGGCTTCCTGAAAAGGGAGCTTTTGGCTTCCTTCACCAAAGACTTTAAACCCCAAACTGAGCAGCTCTGGCTCGCTAGATCCAGGACCACACTGGGGGTGTTTCCAGGCTCCAGTACAGTCACTGGATCCCGCCAACAATCAACTCATTGTCAGCCTGACGGAGATCACACCAGGGCTGGTTCCAAACCCTAGTATTGATTCCCCTCCCCTCAGAGCAAGCTGACAGGCACCTGGCCTTCAACTTGCTGGTGCAGAGGGAGCATAGGGTTGTGATCCTGGGCTTCACCTTCACTAGCAAGTATGGCATGATTGTGATCTGATCCCTGCTCTTGAAATTACTCCTCCACCCCTAAACATGTGGCATGGCAAGACATGCAATTGTTGGAATCAGGGATAAAAATCCCATTGCACCTTTAAATTAATTTATGTCAGGGGCCAAAGAGATGGTATATGAGGTGAGGATATATAAATACAGTCATGGCCGTAGAAAGCTTACAGGTAGTTTTCTCTCTTTGACTCCCAAAATAGCCCTACCAGAATGTATCTTGATCTGTAAAATAATTTGTGAGTAGTCTGTTGTAAGTTAATACTGATAGAAAACTTATCTGTACCTAGCTAACCACTGGAAAAACTGGTCACGGACAATTCATCCAGTCACATACGTTTCCCATGTAATACTAGCACAGTTTTAACAAATGGATACTATCCTATACTAGCAGTAGCAAGTAGACACTATCCTGTCCAGCTCACGTGCATCAATTTTTTCTTAGTTTTTTTTGTCATAGTTTGTTGCTTTCATGTTCTATTCAAAGTATTTTCTACACCTTTTTAGATCACTTCCCAGCACTCTTTCTAGAACATATAGTTCTATTCACCATCCCCTACATTTAGCAGTCTGGGTTCGAGCAAACCTTTCAGGAAAATCAAAAGGGAATTTTGTGTGTGTGACAATTAAACAAAGACAGTTGAGTAGGCCCTAGTGTGATTTTGATGCAGTCTTTTTTGTGATGCACCATATGATGTGTCTATAAAATTTAAAACAGTTGAATTTAGAAGTGAGTTACCATTAGTCTGGGTGAGGGTGATCCCCTGCCCTCCATTGATGCTGACTTCGTGAAGGAACATCTTGAGAAGCTGGATACCTTCAAGTCAGCCGGCCCTGACAATCTTCACCCCAGGGTACTCAAGGAGCTGGTGAGCATCATAGCCCAGCCTCTAGAGCTGATCTTTGAAAACTCTTGGCGCTCTGGTGTAGTGCCTGAAGACTGGAAGAAGGCCAATGTGGTGCCTATCTTCAAGAAAGGGAGGAAAGTGGATCCGGCTAACTATAGGCCCATTAGCCTGACTTCTATCCCGGGGAAGATCTTAGAAAAGTTTATTAAAGAGGCCATCCTTAATGGACTGGCCGACGCCAACATCTTAAGGGATAGCCAGCATGGGTTTGTTGCGGGTAGGTCTTGCTTGACCAATCTCATTTCCTTCTATGACCAGGTGACCTATCACCTACCCAGAATGGTCACCACGGCTGTCACCATTCTCAAGGGCACAACCTTGTGGTACTGGGTCACATATAGTCCATAATTACTAGTATATACTGGTACCCTGCACCTCTCTGGCAGTGGCCCCACAATGTTTAGAATCCCCCTTTCAAAGAGAGCTTCTGTCAGGGGGAGGAGGGTCGGGGGGGTCTGGGATGGCCAGTTGGGTGCTGTCATCTGGCACGAAGGACAGAATTCACAGTACTCCTGAACCTCATCCAGCACCCCAGGCCAACAAAACCTCCCTCTTATCCAGGTTTCCACCTTGTCCCTCCCCAGGTGCCCCCTAGTGGGTAGTCTAAGGGGCACTTTTAACGGAGATCTCCAGTATTGCTGGGGCACCAAGCATTTTTCCACCTCCTCTCTTTCCACTTTTCCCTGTTCAATTCTATAGAGCAGATACTTTCTTACCTCAAATCGAAGTGTGGTCATCACTAACTCTGAGCTTAACTATCCTATTGTAGCATGCTAAGCCTTCTTGGAGTGTATGCTTGGAGTGTATGCTCTGTTCAAGTTGGAATTTCCTGTCTTCAAGGATGGTGCCAATGCACATCTTGGGCTCTGAGGTTGCTTTTGTTGCCTGTTCAGGGGGCTCCCCAATTAATCTCTCTATGGGAGAGGTGTGGGTCCTCCCTTCTTTAGTCTTCACTTTTTCCTCTTCCATGATGGCTTGTATTACCTCTGAAAATCCTGGCCAGCCCCAGCCCAGTATCACTGGGTATGCCACTCATGTGGCTATGCAGGCTAACACCATATAGGTGTCATCTCCCAGCCTCAGGGTCGCCCACATCCTGTCATAAGATCAGGTTTTTTATATAGGCACATAAGGGATCACCAGTCTACCACCTTCCATTTCCCTTTCTGGACCAAGTCTCTGTCCACTATAGTTAACTTTTTTTTTGTTACCTTACCAACTTAAGCTATATATAGTACCTGAAAATTTTCTGAATCAGAGGGCTAGATTTTAAATTTTACTTTTCAGTGCAAACATTCATTATACCATTTCCAACAGGCCCTGCCACTCACTGTTCAGTAGCTCAGTAACAATATTTTCATAGGTATAAGAAAGTTGGCAGTCACGCGTATCAAATCAAAGCAAAAGACTAATCAGACTAGAAATGATGTAGAGAAAATCAGTGGAGGAAAATATCCTCTTGCATGTATTTTGCCTCTATTACTGAAGCTTAAAGGAAATGCTGTGTCAGTGTTTTTGATGCATCCAGGGACTGAATGTAAACAACATGGTACAACTCTAGAAACTGCCATCATAAAATATTTTAAGAGGCAGAGCAGAGTAAAATAAAATAAAAATGTCTTTTTATGTGATATCTCAGAGTAATTCAGGATTTATGGCACCTTAACCTTTAGAATCCAAAATATTAAGCTATGTTTCTTAGAGATAATAACTCGGTTGTCCCTCACTTATGTGTCTTAGATAAAAGCCTACTGCCACAGAATCCATGAATGCTCAAATACCCTTGCGGGCCTTTAGTAGTAAATCTTATGGAATAGCTTATGGCCAATGTAATGGCCCACAGTAGCCTGCGAATATCATGAATTCTAATAATACTTACATCAGTAGAAACATGAAGTAATGTCTCCATTGTAATTAAATGATGTATTTAGAGCAGTGCACTAAATGGTCCCCTAGTGTGTTAGTGATATATTCTAATAGTCTTCTCTTTACAGCCCCACACGGTAATATTCATGCTTTATTCTGGAGGGCTTTGCTTCTTACTGAACATTTGAATTGCAACATTAAGTGGTAAAGTGGATTACAGCAGACCTCCATGAATATGGATTCTGATCAAGGAAGTAAGTGCTTAAAAAAATAAAATGTTACTATTTAAATAGACTGATCACCAAAACATTTTGATATTGAGGAATCTCACGTGTTCTTTCATCATTTTACCCATCCAGGACACAGCTCAAATTTGCTGCAATTAAAAACTGAACAGGGGGAAGTATCCAATTTAATTCCCCTAAATAATTTCCACTGCAATTATGGAATTTAATTTTAGTTATGTGAAGCATAAATTCATTTTGATAATTACATTACCACTGTATTTTAAATGTAATTCCAACAAGATTCAGGCTATAGTACATGTCAGCTCACAAGATGACTGCTGATCATAAGTGTTTCATATTTATAAAGAGAATATCTGGCGCTTCAGAGAGAGGAAATGATCTCTTTTCTGCTGATGAGGTAGCAACAAAAATGTTCATTTATGTGTTTCTACTCTTTATTTTCCCAGTAAATCAGCCAATAAAATAACAGCTGGAGGCACTAAGGGCCTGAGGCAAAGCTAAGGGCATTTCAATATATCTAGGCATGGCCAGAACTTGTGGAATACTAGAAAGCATATTACTGCATATGTACAACTAGAGCTGACATCTCATTATGAAGTAATGATTTATTTTAGATTTTTTTTAAATGACTTTTTATTTTATTTTGAAAAAAATGGGAGTAAAATCATCTATATCAATAATCAACATTTTATTATAGGGATCCTTTCATTCAGCACATCTCATGTTTTCTGATAATTGCTTGGGAAATAATGTTTCCTAGTGGCACTCAAACTAAACAAGCAACATTTTCAGAACGCTGCTCAAAATAAATTCACTAGGAATTCATGCATATGACATATAGATTTTCATGTGATTAAACATTAGTTATCCAGTCACAATGTTGCTTTTCTCTATTTAACTATGTCGATATTTTTGCTATGTTGTGCCTCCAGAATACAAAGTGGTTTAAATACTGGGTATTGTTCAGAATTGGTAAGTAATCAACATTATAACAGTTTTCATGCCACAAGTTATATAAATGAAGGGGCTCTTTATTTAGCAAGATTTACATAAGGTTGTAGCTCTCAGCTTTGCACCCAGAAGAGATATTCAGTTATTCAACAGAAGTTGTGTCTGGGCTGCAAAGCCATTTTCAACTAGTTCAAATATAGCCTTCCATGGAAAGCAAATTATTGAGCCTCTTCACTCCTGTGGACTTTTATTTCCTAACTCAGAGGCCAGGTACAGACATTCATTACACTTTTACCTGTATAAGTGATTAGAAGCTGGTCTACACCAATAACAGAACAGAAGTTTGGCACACATAGACAGGCTTAAAATCATAGAACCTGGTCTAAGATTTGTGCCTACCACCACCGCCAAAGGGTGAGTGTGTGCCCTGTTTGCTACTGTTCTAAACTATACTGCTTACAGAAAACCATGTAACTTAGATTGATTCTGCCTTGGGCTTTTTGAATGTCTGTACCTAGCCAGAAGGGCTAAAAGTGGACTCCAAACTCCCAAAACACAAATGGATCTGCCAGTCAGGCCTAAACTAAGTGTACTGTGTGGCCCCAGAAACAAAATATGTAGCCTAGTGTTTATTGGAAATATTACTCTTCTTTAGAAAACAGCAACTTAATTTTCCATTCGAAAACCTATTTAGAAAAGTTACTCTCCTCCTCTACCTCCAAACTTTTTCCAGTTTATGGAACTGAACATTTTTTAGGCTCTTAAATATTCCAATAATATTCATGTGAATTATGAACTGTTTGAAATATCTGACAGTGAAGGGCTAAAATAGTGGAAGAAGAAAATGTCCTCACACTGTCCAGTCTGACCATAAGTAACTAGTACCAGAAATATTAAAAATGGTATTTCTTTTTCCTTCCTGACCAGTTTGGCAGATATAAAGGTATCTCTTGTATCATTCGAATGATCATTCTGTGATCATTCGTATCACAGAACTGCAGTTACTCAATATAGGCTACTAAGGGTCATGTTACCTTACTACTACTGTCATCAGCAGAATTCTTAATTAGAATTCTTGGTCTTCAAAATGAGGTAGATGCAATCCATACTAGTTCAGTTAATTTCATGTAAAGGAAGCCAGGCAGAGAACCTACCCTGCTCTTCAGGCCAATTACAGGAATTATGTGTGTATTGGTTTATCCCCCTTTTCCTACACTTTTTATTCTAATCACTGCTTTCTATTTGGCAGCTCTGCTTCCTGCAGTCCCTTCATAGCATCTGACCAAGTAAGCCCTCTGCTTATGAAAGCTTATGCCAAACATATCTGATTTAGTTAGTCTATAAAAGATGCAAATCTACCCTGCATTCAAGAATGTTCTATAAAGCTAATCTGAAGAGAGAGTGATCCAAATCAGAAGATTTGGGGAAAAAAATGTTTATTTTGGATTTTTCTTACTAAGGTTTGGCTACAAGACTTCAGGAAGATATAGAAAAGAGAAATCAGTTAGGTCTAGGTAGACAAGTAGTTACTCCAAGATTTGTTTTGGCTGGGAAGCAGACATCAACAAGGTTGAGGAAACAGAGCCTTTGGAGAGTTCCCAGAGAAGAAATTAAAGAAGTGGCTTTGGGAATTGAAATGAAAAGTTCTGAGGCTCATATTAGAAGCCTAGTTACTTTTCAGGAGTCTGGGTCAGGATTCTTAAAATAATTCAGTTTCAGTGTTAAAATATCGAGGAGGGAGTATATACAGCCCTGATTTTCATGGCATTAAATACTCTGGAATACCTAAGAAGCTACTTTATACTGTGGGCTTTGACTGCTAACAGCAACTTCATTCCTATGTTAAATAAAATCATGCCAAGGGGATGTTCACTGACCAAGGAGACAGTTTTAGAAAAGTGGTTGATAACTGTGGAATTCATCCTGTACAGAGATCAAGAACCACCTCAAACTTCATTGCATTAAATTCAAATTTCAAAACATATATCAATCATTGCTTATGAAAATAACAACATTAATAAAATAAGATACAATAAGATAATCATCAGGACTTCTCAGTTACTTCCTAAATGAACCTCAAACACTTATGCTGGCTCATTGCAAATCTTTTTTTTTATTTTGTAATTATCCATATAACTAATTATTACTGTAAATAAAGAAAAACAAGAGCCTGTGTATTAATTAAAAATTGAAAAATATAAATATCTGTGTGATGACCTCCCAACCCTAGCTGATCAGCTAGTCATACAATATAATTTGATAGGTCTAAACAGAGATGAAAATAAAGGAACTATTTACTGTAGGCCTGTGTGAAGCAGCTAGTATTGGCTTCGGATTCGGATTATTCAGGGGGTAGTGATTTGATTCGGTGATTCAAATCACTGTCCCGAATTGATTTGGCCGAATCTGATTCGGAGATTCAGCTGCTGCTGAATCAACCAAACCTCTGAATATCACAGGCCTCATCCTCCACCCACTCTCCCAGCACCAGCAATGGCTGCCCCACCTGCCCCAGCTCCCAGCATTTTGAAAAAAAAAAAAGCCCCGACTAACCAGATGCTGCCCAGCAGTGTGGGGTGATCCCTGCTGCCCCCAACTGCCCCGCACTGTGGGGGGGGGGGGCTCTTTATGAGCCCCCAGAAGCCCCGAGGCTGCTGCAGCAGCCAGTGAATCTGGGGAGGGTTTTATTTGTTTTTTCTTAAGGGGCCAGGAGGTGGGGCAGGTATGGCAGCCATGGCAGTGCTGAGACAGCAGGGGGTCAGGGGGCTCATAGCAGAGCCCTCCATGCAGTGGGGGGCAGCATAGATCACCCCCTGCCAGGCAACACTTGGTGAGTAGGAGCTGTTTTTAAACCACTGGGAGCTGGGTCAGGCAGGTCAGCCATGGGGAGGCTGGGGGAGCAGGCAGGGGCTGGGGCCTGGCAGAGGTCCCCCATGGTCCCCTTCCTCCTCCTCCAGTCCCCCCCCCCGCCTCCTACTTACCAGCTCGGAGTCTGGGTCCAGCTCCCTACTGCATTGAGTGGGGACTGCCTGAATCACCGAACCTCTCCGAATCTTTTCCTAACTGATTTGGGGAGCTTTGAATTGATCCAGACCTTTTAACTGGTCCCCTGATTCAATTCAGATTCAGAGATTCAGCCACCAAATCGGGCCGAATCTCCTCTGAATTGAATCAGCACCCGAAGTTCCACACAGTCCTAATTTACTGCTTCTTTTTCATGTCTAAAGTTTAGCACAGTAAAGGTGTTTCAGGGATCTCCATGTAGTAATTAAGAGAATTTTTTAAAGGCAGTATTTCTATTCCCATTTTTTGCAATCACCATTATTCACATAATCTAATTTCCAACACTTTAGAGAAAACATATTTAGAAAATAAAGTGTATTTTCAGAATTGGATATTAGTAAGGGATTATATATAAATATCAGGAAAAGAAAACACACCAGGGAAAGAATAATTGAACCGTGTTTGAAAGAACAGAAGCCTATACAATCAGATGAACCAACACTTGCTTACAGGAAAGCAAAAAGCATAAAGAAAAAGCATGCCCCTGCCTACACTCAAAAAAGAAGTCTCTAATTCTAACTCTTCATGGAGCAGTATAGGAGTTCATCTCTGGTAGTCCTATGAATCCAAACACACAGATTTACATGCTAACCATTCTCTCACGTGGTCAAAAGCATATTCAAGCTTAGCACTCAACCCTTCAGCACACTATGAAACAAAAGACTGTTTCCTCTTTCTGCAATATTTTCCCACCATAACATTTACTGGTATATCATCATAAAACTTTATATCCCCCTACTAGTTATATTCATCATTATCAAAATCATCAACTACACAGTGTACTATGGAGAATCCTAGACCATATGAGAACTAGGTTAGTTAGTCTAACCTGCAAAGATTGAACCAATTTGCAAGTGAATAGACATTCACTTTTGATTCAAGAAATGCAGAACCCCACTGTGGGCTTCTTATGCCCTTTGCCTGGTACAGCCTAGTTAGAGGTCCCAACTCCCTTCTCAGCTGCCCTGCCAGCCAAACAGGGGGTGTGGCTGGGTAATTGGCCTGGCTCCTGGCTGCAGGGAAGCCTGTGGTGAGGGAGCCAGGCCAATCACCCAGCCATGCCCCCTGCTCAGCCAGCAGGCCAGCCAAGAAGGGAGCACAGAGAAAAATGGGCCCCTGGGCAGAATGACAGCCTGGCACCTCATTCCCACCTGGGAGCCAGGCCCCACTGCCCCTGCCCTAAGGTCCCTTCAGGTGTCACCGAAGTCCTCCCCCACTGCATGGCCAGAGCCAGTGCCTGCTGCCCATCAGCCCTGCCTGGCACAGCCTCTGTGGTTCCCAGCCTACTCTGCCTGCCAGGTTGTGGCAGGATGGCAGTACCACTGAAAAGGGAGAAGGTGAGGGGGCTCACATCGCTAGTTGCAGCTCTGCTGCCCCAGACTGTCCTACAGCACAGGGCTCCCTGGTGAGTGTGGCCCACAGCCTGGCAGGTCCTGGCACATCTGGGGGGAGAGTACTTTGCTGCCCTGACTGGGATGTTCTCTGGGGGTGGCCATCTCAGTGGGGAGTGCATTGGGGGCCTCTGCTGCCTGAGCACCAGCTCTCGCATGGACTCCAGGCTGATCTGAGGATGCCCCACTGGGGGGAGGGATGGAGCCCACAGTTGGAGCTTTAC
>NW_005842442.1:183361-184086 GCF_000455745.1 Alligator sinensis | reverse complement strand
AGGAGGGAAAAACACCCATCCTGTGTCCAGCAGTGGGGGAAGCCAGCAGTGAGGGCTTTACTCCCCTATCCCAACTGGGAACTGGGTCAATTCCCTGGCAGAGAAGGGGGTGATTTGAGGGAATCTGCCCCCTCCTGACTGCTGAGGATGGAAGAGTCCCTGCTGGCAGCTGGGGGAAGGGCCAGCCCTGCTCTGTTGGGGCAGAGAGCATAGCCCAGGACTGAAAAGCATGCTGGGATGCTGGGGGACTCTGGTTTAACTTAAACCAGGAAAGGGTCTGGGACAGAAGTTCCATAAACCAGTTTGACCCAAATCAGTTAAGTCTGATACTACATTCAACTAGGTTTATCTTAAACCAGTTTAAGCCATTTTGAAACTGGTTTGTGTGCCCTGAGCTTCTGTTCTGTTACAGATTTAAACTGGTTCCTGATTACTTAAACTGGTTTATGTGTAACTTCTGTCCCCATCCCCATCATCTTAAAATCCTGAAATGGGCCACAAAGGGGGGAGGCACATTGTAACAGCAACATACATAAAGCACTTAACTTACTTTTGAATATGGCTTGTATTGATGGTGCCATCAACCTTTTGATCAAACAGCCTAGCAGTTTAAGCTGTCACACAGAAATTGGTAAACATTATGGCCCTCTGCCATCTTAGAGCATTCAAATGTACATCTTCCCCTCCCTAGAATACTAGGTAAGTTGTCCCTTCTCCCCACACCT
>NW_005842442.1:164719-183330 GCF_000455745.1 Alligator sinensis | reverse complement strand
CTGCTGAAGCTGATCAGTATGTACCTATCGACACATCTGAATTGTTGTTTAGTATATGCAATAGCTCAAGTCTAGGTACCTAAGGATCTTTTCAGGCTAAAATGGCAGTGCCTAATGGTCTGTGTACCTAAGTTGTTCTGCAGCTGTTGGAGTGGGGGTGATCAGGGCTGATTTTCATTGCTCAGGTTATGGAAAAAGATACCTTTTAACTATTTTAAAATGGGAGGGGAGCTGCCACTCAGAAGTATGCATTAGTTATTACAATGTGACTGTTTTGCCTGCATATTCCTGCAGTGATATTGTGGGAACTTTACCCCTGAATGAAATAGGGTTTATAGGGTTAAAGTTGCAATAGCCTACTGAAGTTGTAAAACTACAAAAAGCATACAGACATCAGTTACATCATAACAGCTTATATCAGTATCATTTCACAAGGATGCAAGTGTTACATCTTCCTATACCATTAGTCACCTAAACTCCATTCAAGTCTTAAAAGCACCTAAATGGTTGGTTTGTATTTGGCCCTAAATGTATGGAGCAACAAGCACTGCTACAGCAAAACTACCTGCCTGAGTGTTGCAGGTTGGTAGGCCAAGTAGGATTGCCATGTAAGAGTTGCAGAAAAGATCTCTTTTTGTACTGAGGAATTTGCCAACCTATTTGGTAAGTGAATAGCTGATGAGAGGGACAGTGCAGCCATGTGGAAGGGGGACAAAATAAAAAGCCACAAATTATCCTGGAAAACATCTCAAGATAAAGGGTAAGCTGTTAGGACAACAGGGTACTGAGGTCTGTGGAGGGAAATGTGTCCTCTGACTCATCCCATACAACATTCCCAGTTCTCTTTGAAGATTTCATGAAACTATTGCCATTGTGCAATGAAACCTGAAATCACAGAATTTTTCAAGCCATCAATTTACTGTCTGGCTTCTAGATATTCTGGTTTTGATTATGCTTTTTATAAAGCTTTAATTTATGAATAGTTTATACATGATTAATACAGGTAATAAGCATGTTAAAGACACAAGTAGAGTGTTGCTCCAGACAGCTACAAGCACAGCAGTCAGAGGAATTATGGATGTAAAACATGGGTTTAAGCCATCTTCACATTTCAGTTCACCTAATGGTAGACTTAAAACGATCTATAATTGATTAACCATTTATTAGAAGTCCTATTAATCTTTATTAAACCTTTAAGTATTTATAAATACAAGTTTCCCTTGCTTTATGCTGTACATATGTTCCTGGAAAATGGCACATAACTAGAATTCACATAAAAGCAACCCACTTTACAATGTAACAAATAGGGATATGTTTCAAGATGTACTGACCCCCAGACAGATTTCTACCACTTTTACAAGACAATTTTTGTACTTGCCAACAGTAGACAAAAGCACAGAGTGGTGGTGAATGCTTAGTTGGTATGAAGAGAAGGTGGTGAAAGGTCTCCAGTGTTAGTGAAGTTCTCTTGCATTTCATTGATGGAGCAGGGAGAGGGGTAGGAGATAAACTAGCAGGATGGTTAGAAGCCATAATGGAGATGGCAACTACAGAAACATGTGTCACAGATAACAAGCAAGGAGCACAGATCCACACACGAGACTATATGTTGGTGCATGTCACTCCCACAATGCACCACACAAAGCAGCTGACTGCAGGCTTCCACCACACCAATTACATAGGAGTGAATTTACCTTGCATATAACTAATTTTTGGTATAAAAAGGGTCATCACATAAGAGCAAATTTGCACATACAGAACCTGCATAAAGTGAGGGAAACCTGTATATCCTAAAACTATGACTAATTTTAAGATTCTTTAAATGCATATATTCAGTGATTTAGGCTGTATTTAGTTCTATTTTTCAAAGGACCTTGAAGCACTTCTCATAGAGTATCATCACCACCATTTTTACATAGGAAGAAGTGGAAGTAAAATGAGATTGTTTGTACATCCAAGGGCATACAGTGAGTCAGTGGTATAGGAGGAACAAGAACATAGATATCCCAATTCCTATTCTCATGTTCTACCCACTGGACCACATTTATCCCCCTGTCTTGGTTCACTGTAATCCCATTAAGAGAGAGAGAGCCTAACCAAAAGTTCAACCTGCTACACTCCTATCTGAAAAAGACTTGCTACTATAAGAAAATCTAAGAGTGCCTGCACTAATGAAAATAAGGATGGAAGAAAGGGAAAGTATAAAGAAATAAAAACATCTCTCTCTGCTGCTTCTTTTGGCCCTCGAACCCCAGTACCTCTAGAAGTACCTCCAATCTGGATGGAATTGAAAGGCCACATGTCTCAACAGCATTGGGAAAATGGTTTCATAATGCTGCCACTGCTTCATAAGAGGGGGTAGGGTGGGTAAATTTCTGACCCCCCAACCAAGATGTACAGCCTTGTTTAAAAAAATTCTTAAAATATTTTACTTGCAGCACCTGACATAATTATAGCATTTGGGTACTAGACTGTATCTCAAGCTACTGGGAACAACAGAAAAAGAAACTAAAACCATTCCTTAGCTCAGGGGCGGACAACCCCCAACGTGAGTGCAGTGTGTGGCATGCAAAGGCATGTTGCTTGGCATGCATGTCCCAGGGTGGACAGTCTGGAAGGGGCTAGGGCTACACTGACACAACAAGGACTGGGCCCCTCAGCTCTCCCACTGTCTGCCTCGGCACACCAACATCTTACAAGTCAAACTGATGGGTATTTTTGACTCTGCACAAAAACATTGCTGACCCCTGCTTTAGGTGAATAAAGATAGTGCATACTTCCTGTGCCTTCTTCCTAGTAAGTGGCCACCCACAGTTTCTTTCTGGACCTCCTTTTGGATGATGTAGTTATGCAGTGGCCCATATACACCATCCTGTTTTTTAATTTCATTCCAGATGTAGCTGGTACACCTTTTTATATGCATCCACACCAAGGAATATTGGAAAGGATGCTTCTTTCTTTTTACTTTCATACCCTTCTTAACTTTCATGTCCATGCCTTCTGTAAACCATGTATGTGAAGCCTAACAAGTAGGCAAAAAAATCATGAAAGTATCGGACTTTGAACTACAGTAAGAAAAGAAAAATAGAAATGCCTCTTGTACCAGTGTCTTATTCTATTGATCTCCAGCATCCCTAACCATTCTGTATTTTAACTCATAGGATCATGTGATCTCTATTAGTCAAGTACTAGCAGGTCAACTGTTGTAAAACAAATAAACAAAAAAAATTCTACTGGCCAGCAAAATTGAGGGACAAATTTTATTTTCATTTATTAGAAACTACTAATTTTCATGACACTCTCTCAGTAAACTGGATTATATTTTGCAAAACAAGGAAGTACCAAATATATCAGAAATGTATTGATTTTGCCTTTGTGGGGGAGGGGGGGCTTGTCTGTTTTTTTTTTAAAGAGTTTTTACAAAGACATGTCACAGAAGGAAAAACTAAAACATCCAATAAGAGACTGAAAAAGCTTTGAAAAGAGCACCAGTGAACCAAAAAACCCCCCCAAAAACCCTTTCAAATGCCACACCACACAGTGGCAGCTCAGTGTTCAATTTATTAGCTAAGTAGCATATAAACGGAAAACCATGAGGGGCTTTGGAAGCTTTCTGTTAGTTTCTCTGAAACTTGTATCAGCACTTTACACACTCTACGTTTCATTTAGGAAACACTCATTTTGAAAAAAAATCTTCACAAAAAATATTTAACTGTCCAGAATAATAAGACTTTGTATGCTAGGCTTTCACATCTAAATTCATGTTGAAATCCTAGTTTAGGTCACAAATGAAAACAAGGTTGTTTTCACATCCTAGATACTTTTAGGGATTCACCAAAATGAAAAAAAAATACTACTGAGTTAAAGTAGGACTTCTCCACTCAGCGGAGGCTTAGGATTTGAATATCAGCAGCATAAAAAAGTGATGATTATAATAGATATATAGGACTAGACGGGTAAAACTGCATAATGCCTACCTGCAGTATTGATAGCTAGACCTATTCGATCTTTTTCCTTGAGTAGCATCAGATTCTTTCAAAAGTATGTGTTCTCTCTCTCTTTCTCTCTCTCACACACAAATATATGTGTTTATATTATGCCACAATTTATCAGGTAGAATTTCTCCAAACTCAGTTTCTTTAAAATGCATACAGTCTTAGAGATAGGTTGACCCAGATCAGAAACCTCAGAGCATGGGGGATACCCACATAATTGCTACTGTGTATTTTGCTACACGCCAATAATGGGTCAAGTAGTTGGGTTCCCTTGTGCATCTGTTATTTATTTAAGTATTTTTTTTACTGTTAGCTTTAGAGATATTTATGCCAGTGAGCATCTTTTTCCATTAAAGACCATACACGGGAAAAAATTAATGTAGCAGGAAATATTGGCACATTAGATAGTGCAACAAGGGACTGAAGCACATTTCATCAACAGTAAAGCATTGAATGTTGTGTAAGTTGTAAAAATAGAATGAGCTGATAAGTCTGACTTTCTAATATAGTATATTTCAATAGGCAATTTGTATACACATTCTATTACAGTAAAACAGCCCAGTACTGTATTAAAGTAGATGAATTCATTCTTTCAATACCAACCCAATTATTCTTTGATAAATTATTACAGATTTAAAACACATACTGATAAAAGGAACCTCATATATTACACATATAGATGCTATAAAATCTAATATGGGTTATGTATTAATAAAATGTGTGACAGCAAATTATTATGTATATTTGGATTAATCCTGAGTAAGAAACAGGATCTCTCCAGGAAAGAGCCCTTTGTCATTCAAGTGAAAAGTTCAACAGTACTTCTAAATATGCAGACTCATTGCCAAGTATCTTATAAACTGTTTATACCACTCCTGTTTCCATTTTTTAAAATACTCATTTTGCAGTTAATTTAATAAAATATTTGAAATTTAGGATGTGAAATTCAATGTGCTTAGTGTAGAATGAGGGGGCAGATAAAGGTCGTTTCATTAGAGGTGAAAGACAGAAAAAAATTGCAGAAAAAGTATGTTGAAAATCTTTTTTCAGCCGTTTCAATTTCAATCTGACAGGGACTTGGCAGCTAACAGCAAAAGCTGGGAAAGCCATGAACAAGGTTCAAAGCTGCTTTTTAAATGATAGCAAGTAGAAAAAAGAATTGTGGAAAATAGACTCTTTATGCTTTTTTCCCTCTACTATACAAGGAGAAACATGGCAGCCCAGGGACAATTGAAAATTGAATTACTAAAAACAACATCCTATTGTTAAAGGAAATAAACTACATGTAATGATGTATGACAAACTGTTTACTTGCACATTAACAAGTAAACCATGAATGTTTGCATGTGTATATGTTTGTTAACACAGATGTGTGAACTCATAGACCTTTGCCTAATAGGTAAAGGCTTATGGCTCAAAGAACTGTGAATCAGCATATTTTATAACTTCAACATAATAGAAGCAAGCAAAAAGTAAAAACAAAGAAAATGTACCACGGGCTATTCTTCATTCTAGAGAATTAATTTTAACAGGGCAATGTTTCAGAATGTACAGGAAGTGTAGTGTAATATGTATTTTAAAAATAATTCCTAGTAATAAAAAATCTGACAATTGAACCCTCTCATTAACTCATTGGTGCAGTGGATGAAACCTGCAGACCTGACAATTTTCCAGCAATTTGATGGAAACTCAAGCATTTGTCCTTTTCAGTCCAACATAAAACTATGAATCTCAAACATTCAAGCATTTCCGTCCCTTTAAGTTAGCTGTCTTTGTGACTGGTTCTAATGTTTCTATATATGGTTTCTGTCAGGTGGACTTGTTTTTCTTCCCTGAGAGAAAAACATAACTGCATAATGGCAATTAGTCAATGGTGGTTTACAGAAGCTTTTTACTGCCTGTACATATGCCTTTAAACTCTATGGCAAGGTACAGACAGTCAAAAAGCCCAAGGTTAAATCACTTCAGACTTTGCAGGTTAGTCTAAACTGCACAGATTAAATTGAAACAGAAGTGAACAGACATTTACCTTTGCCTGTAATGACTCAGGCTAGAAGCTGGAGGGTGCTAGAGCATGGCTCTCTGGCTGTGTTTACTTCCTCTTCCTGCTGCCCCTGAGGTCTCTGGGATTTGTAGTCCAGAATTACAGCAGCGGGACTCTGCAGGGTTGCTTCCTCTTCCTGCTTCCAGGTGCCTCTGGGGTTTGTAGTCCACAGTTGCAGCCAGAAGTAAGTTTGAGTGGGGGAAGGGTTGTTTAGCCCCCCTCCCTGGCCCCAGCCAGGGTTTTGTCTGGGGGGGCAGTCCTCCCCTCCCCCTGTAGACTGGGCTGCATCCCCAGCCAGACTTGCTCCCTCACCCCTTGTCAGCCAGCCCTCACTACTCCATCTAGGGAGCAGAGGGGCAGGGCCAGCTCTGCTCTCCAGAGCAGATAGCACAGCCCAGCCTATGGTTGCAAAGCATACTGGGATGCCAAGGGACTGTAATTTAACTAGAACCAGAAAGTGTCTGGGGCAGAAGTTTCATAAACTGGTTTGACCCAAATCAATTACATCTGATACTACATTCAACCAGGTTTATCTTAAACCAGTTTCAACCATTTTGAAACTGGTTTATGTGCATTAAGCTTCTGTTCTGTTACAGATTTAAACCAGTTTCTGATCACTTAAATTGGTTTATGTGTAACTTCTGTCCCTAGCCTATGACCCTGCCCCAAGATGTCTCAAGATGTGGATGGCTGAGGTGAGTTAAACTGCAGAGCAGGTAAAAGACCTTATGGAGATAGACAGTGATTGACTAGGTTGAGTACATAAGTGCATCCATTTGGACACACCCCAATGTCCTTTGAATTCTCCTTCAATATATTGCTCTCAAAAGCTAACTTTTTATTTTTAAGCAAAGACAAAACATGCTTCCGTAAATGCCTCAAGAAGCCATTCCCAACCCTTATGACTCAGATCCATCTGTATTAATGATATTATTTTGAAGGAAAATGCTGTTTCATGAAAAATGCTGCTTTTTAAAGGCAAAAATTCCATTAGTTATAATCTATAACAAGTTTTACAGACTTGAATTTCTACAGGATGACCCTTGTTTTTCGACTTCTTTCTTTACAACAATCTGCCAGCATTGAAACTAACAAAGAGATTCAAACTGGAGCTCCCTCATTCCGAGAGAGGACCTGTGTTTTCTGTGAGAAATCCTTGTTCAGTGAGGTGGATATATTTCTTCATGGATAGACCTTTCTAGATTCATAGATTAATCCATTTTATGGCCAGGAAGAACCATTAAATCATGTCATCAGACCTTCTGTATAAACAAGCCAAAGAATTTCCCCCAGTTATCTCCACATCGAGCCCAATCACTTCCTTTAAAGCATATCTAACCAAAACAACATCTAAACTTGATTTCCAGATATAAAAAATATAGCCAGCATTGTTCCCTTTGATAATTGGTCCCAGTGGCCAGCCACCTTCAATGTTAATAATGCCTTACTTGGTCCTAATCTGAATTTTTCTGGCTTCATCTTCTGTCTCTTGCTCCTTGTAGGTTTTGCTCAGATAGATTAAAGAACTCCTTAATAGTCAGCATTTTCTCCTAGGGAAGGTACTCTGCACATTAATAAAAATCACCTCTCACTCTTCTTTTTAATAAGCTGAACTAACAGAACTCTAATTCTTTCTCACTAAAAGTCATTTTCTCCATTCCACAAATAATTTTTGTGGCTCATATTATGCACCTTTTTCTAACTTTTCAACATATTTTTTTCAAAAAAAGTGAACAATTGAACTAGACACAGTGTAAAAGTCTTAATCTCCATATAATGGTGAAATTACCCTCCCTGGTTTATATATCTAAAGATTACATTGGTCCTCTTTTGTCAAAGTATCTATTGGATTGTCATATTCAGTTGTTTCTCCACTATAATCTCTAAATCCTTTTTAGGCATTGATTATTAAAATACAGCCTTCATGTTGTGGGTATCACTTTCATTCTTTGTTCTGAGATGTATGACCTTTCAGATAGTTGTATTAAACTTCATTTTATTTGAATAGACAGGGTTACAAAGTGGTCCTGATTATCCTGTACCTAAATTATCATTAATTTACCACTCTGCCAATATTTGTGTTATCTACAGATTTTTACAACAGTTATTTTATAGTTACTGAGTAATGTTATGTTTTACTATTTAGGTCTCATACTTATCTCACACTTCTTATTTTTTATTATAATTTCTAATTCTGGGGATGGGTCAAAATAAATGCCTTGGATAACAAAAAGTCCAGATTTTATGTGGAGGGGGAAAGCTGCTGCTGATAATTTATTATTGAGATATATAACCAAGCATAAAAAAAATCAAGAAAGTTCTGCCTGACACAGATGTAACTGAGACAGAAAAACAAATATTATTTGTAGCTGCCAGTTTTCTGAGGTAAGCCTTTACAATCATGAGGTACCTCATGCTCTGCTACTATCAGTTGTTTAGGGAAGATTAAAAAAAAGAATCCCTTCATGTGTGCTGAAAAAGAGTTGGCAGAAAAATGAATGGACATCAGCTGATCATGACCAGTCCCACCAACATAGGAAATGTCACAAAGGCATTCAACTATTTGGACAAGATCACAAAACTGATCCAAGCTCTTTGGCATGCTCACACAGAACAGGCAAATGTATTCAGTATGACCAAACATTGTCTGGAAACATTTTCTTGATCACTATTTTGAAGTTGGCTTTTTGTCAGTCAAATTCAGTGCTTAAGAAGGCAATGAAGGCAACATGGGAATACCACAAAAACACTCTGATGGGCACTGATGTTCAAATTCTGTAAGCATCTTAAATAATGAGGCATTTCTACTTGTAATTGTCTAGATTAAAAGATTGGGGAGAAAAATCTTCAGCTGTGGGAAAGATGGAGTGTCATTAGCAAGGCGACCATTGCAATGGGGGCATCAAGGAGGCCACCAAGGAACTTAAGGCACCAAAGAAAGGACTACTAAGGGCAGCCTCCCTTTGAATACATACAAATTACCATCAAGTTGTGGCTGGCAAGAAGGAGGAGGTGGAGTAAACTGAGGAATATGGACAGGAAGAGGCAGGGACCAAAGCATGGACCCATCACAGCCCCATTGCCTTGGGCCCCACGCCCTGCCTTCCCCACCCCCATCTCCAGTAGAAGCAATGGCAGCTCTGGCCCCAGTCTGGGGCCTTGCTGAGGGTGCTGCTGCCAATGCAGCAGCTGCTACTAGGCTGGGGCTGTGCAAGACCATGCTCCAGCTCCAGCCTGGAGCAGGACAAGAGCCTGCCAGGGCCAGAGCAAGGATAAGCAGCAAAGTGGGAAGTGGGGAAGCCAGGGATCTGAGGCTAAAATAGGGGGACAAGGGAGGGAAAGGCAGGGTGGGGGGACTACACTTTTGGAGGGGCAGATGTAACAGGAGGGCAGGCTCATGGGGGGACAAGTAAGTGAGAAAGGGGGCAAGGTGTGGGGGGGAAGGGACAGGGTTCAAGATTCCTACCCCCCATTGCCTAACCCCCCAGTTGATAGTCCCTCCATTGGATCTCCTTCTGTGTGGCCCCCTATCACCTGCCCCTGCCCACTTCCCTCCACCCTCCCCACTGTCTGCCCTCCCACTGCTTCCCTCACAACCAGCCCTGCTACTGCCTACTCTCCACTACCTCCCATACCACCTGCCCTGCTACTGTCCTGCTCTCCTACTGTCTTCCTCACTGCCTGCCATTTGCCACTCTTTTCCCACTGCAGCAGCAGGGGGATAAATTTAAGATGACCCTCCAGTAATTAGATTCTATACATGGAAAATAACAACAAATTAATAAATTTCCTATGTAGAGAATATAATTATTGGGCGAAGGGGGGGTCATTTCAAATTCATGGTCATCTTGGATTCAAGTAAAATGTGGTAAATGCTTAGTCAAAAATGTTATGAAATCATGGAATAGAAATTTTAAAAGAAAAACATCACCTTAGGAAAACGGTAGCAAAGTACATTCATATTACTGCCTGAACTGTGACCCCAAGTGTCAAAGTGCACTTCAAATCAGAGGCCCCAAACTCAAAATACTATTATATCATCATTACTTAAATCTATCATATTACATATTCTCATCTCATCAACAGTTATCCAAAACCCCCACAAAAAACTAGCAACCCCCACTCTCCATGTTGCATTCATCTTTCAAGTTCACCTTAAACCAGAATGTCAGGGCTAAGACTATATCAGCACCAACTTCATGCTTCTGTTTCTCAAGTTCTGTGCTCTAAAGATCTTTGGATTTTTGCCTTGTTTTCCACCCTTATTTTTGCCTGGCTTAAATCTGCTTAACTGTTTGCCTTTGTTTATTGTTTTTATTTCTAGGCCTCACTTAATTTTTATTTGGCCTAAATTCTTAGCTTCACTAATATTTACATTCTATAAGCAACTAATTCATTTTTCCATAAAACCATCTTGGGCAAAAGAATCTTATGGCTGTTTCTGCAATAAAATACAAATAATAATATATATAGCTATTCAAACTATTTATAGCTTACTAGCAGAACAAAATATAACATTTTTCACAACAGATACACATTAGTCTGGAATATTATTTTTAAGCACAAGGTATCTCCATGCTTGAAGAAACCTCCTCCTATTCTCCTCCTTTTTCATGTATAATTTATATGCATATTAAGGAAGGGAAACAGCAAAAAGGTATCTCAAGTTTGCTTTAGGTTGGAGGTGTTTCAGCTAACGATGCTGTACTGTATCTCTCTCAAGCTGTACTAGTACTAGATATCTCCCTGTGGAAAGTAGCAATTACCTTCAATCTCCCTGATCTGAAGTAATCCCTGCTACATGCACAGCTCATTGTGAGTGATGAGGGCCTACTGTTTGCTGAGTCTAAAACCAAATGATCTTTCACAAGCAAAATTTAAACTTGAAATAGGATTCTCTGGCTCTTGATTCCTAGTCTATTTTTTCCGTGTACTTTATATATTTCCAAATAAGGTTCAGGCTGGCTACAGATGGTGCTGGTGTGTAATGAGAAGGGCTCAGAAGCCGCTCCAGTTCCCAGGGGAGGGTTCTGTAATGGAACTAACTATGTATTGTCCACCTTATATACTAGATTTGATTTTGGACTATTTGCCCAACTGTGTTTGTTTATTGCTTAGCACTGGAGGGCTTCCATTAGCTGTAGGTTGATTGAACATAGACTATGGAGTTAGGAGGAACAGAACATTTTTTTTCTTCACAATGCTGATGTAATCCTTTTTTCTTTAGCTGGCAGCTTTGCCCTGTTCTCCAATAGAAACTGTTAGAAATAGACTGGTATTTGCAAGCATTAGTAAGAGATACATTTTTGCAATCATTTTGAACAGCCTCCACCTGACTTATTAAGAACAAACCCTTCCAAAGTTTGTAACTGAAATGCAGAAGCTCCCCATGGTAAATTACCTTTTTCAATAAATGGAGAGATTAATATTTAAGACCTCATATATTTTGTTCACAGAACATAGCAAAATATTACCTTAATTCTAAAACAAAGGCTTCAACTTGGCAAATTAGTCACCAAAGTCCAGATATAATTAAAATTTTTTAAATTCTTAACTAATGGATTCATTTGTCATTTTACTGAAGCAGTTCATTATGAAACTAAATTAAGAATGAATAAATTCCCATCTTAATAATCATGATGAAATTATTTATAATTACATTTAAATGTATACTTCCAGGAAAAGTTTTTTTCTTGTCTTGTCTTAGCAGATATCAGAAAACAGCTATGCTAAGCATAGTGTCTAATATTATACTGCACATAAGCTTCTCTTTGATTAAAAAATGATATGCGATTTGTATCACAAGAAGAAAGGGAGCTAATTGACCAGGAATATTATGTTGTTCACTGCTGTAATACACATGCAATTCAGCTATAAAATTCCAAGCTTAGCAAGATTTTTAAAAATGAGATCACAGTGCTGCCTTTAACTGGAATAAGAAAATAGGAAATCAGGGTCCTAACAGGCTGCTTCTATATAAATAAAATGGAAATGATATTTTTCTGTGTAAATATTTACCTGTTTAGTATACTAAAAAAAGCTACAGTTTTATGAGTAGAACATGGCAGTAACTATCGAACTTGCTCTTAGCTTTAATTGGAGGTGTGCTGTTTATCTTCTTAAGTCTTTGTTTTTGAGGCAGAATAAAGAATATTCAGCACAATGTCCAAGAAGATGTAATCTAAAATACTGTTTGCCTATGTGTATGTGAATTTGTATCTGAGTGTACACAGCAGATAGATAGATATATTCCCATATGCACACACAAAGTTGATGTAATGGTTCTTATAAAGATTAAGTCTCCCGTTTAAAATAAAATTTGTACTGAATGTTTAGAACATTGTAATGCCTTTCAGGAGGCTATTTGATTGAAATTTTCATTTGCTTTTCCCTTCACTCTGAAATAGTTGTCTAACTCTTTTCTGTTTAGCACGACTGACCAGCATAGTGTATTTATTCTAGGAATCCTACTTTCAGCAGCTGGGTGATAACTAAGGAGAATTCAATCACAACTGGAAATTCAGAAATCTAGTCCCAGGCTATTAAAAATGGGACTGAGAATCATTGTTAACTTTATATGTAGCGCTGCGAGGGCAAGGCAACCATGCAAGTTGCTAAATAAGTTTACTGAGCAATTTAGCATTGTCTCATGTTCTTAATTTTTCTTATGGTTGTATTATGCTTTTTCAAATGGGGATCATGAAACATTTTACCAATTTAGGGATAAACAAGCCGTAAAACTTTATTGTGAGGTAATGATTTCCATTTAGAGGCAGGATAATTGTTACACAAAGCAAGATGCACAGAGTGGACTTGCACATCTACATGCTTCTGTAAGCATCTAAATCAAACAGGTGCAAACAATATTCACAAAATTGTTTGTCTAATCCTGTAAATCTAAAAACGTGGAGGTGCAAAGACTTCTGCTGATGGGCATGTACTTCAACAACGTAAGCCTTGAGCTGCTTAGCACCTACCTTTACCCTAAACCCTGCCGCAATTCACTACACAGGGGTTCTCCCACCTATGACACTAACAGGACCTGATCTGGTTGGAGCTGTTCCACTTTTGTATGAAATAGTACTAGAAGTAGAAGCACCCCTTCTTAGAGACAACCCTAACAACTGAACTATGGAATCACTTTCAGCCTCCAAATCTTTTTCTGCTCTGAGTAAAATTATGTTCAAATCCTTTGGTGAAGATAATGGACTTGAAGCCCAGTCTCTTACATCTTGGCGCAGTACAATGATCACTGCATTGAAAGGGAGCTCCTGCTCAAAACTCTCTTTTGGAAGAAAGGATTGATTCTCAAGTTGATTGTTGAAAGAACAGGACAGCAAAAGCAAAACCAGGATTTTTCAAAGTGGGGAAGGGGCTGGAAGCAGTGACTGGTGCTAAAGGGGTGGCTACACCTCCTGTTGCCAGCCTCCTTCCCCACACCTCAGCAGGGGAGGGATTACCATTCCACTGAGTAGCAGTTGGAGACTCAAGTCTTCGAAGCAAGTAGTATTTCCACCCCGCTCCCTCCTCAGAAACATGTCCTTTCCCATTCCATTCCTTCCCCCACCCTGCTGCCATAGCCACTGTACCCACTGTTGCAGGGGCAAGGAAAGCTCCAAAGCTGAAACCCTTCTCTGTCCCTGCTCCTGGGCTGATAGGGAACACCCAGGGGGATCAGGCAGGGCAAGGGAACATGCCCACCCACCTGCTGCTATCACCTCTGTCCCAGGCTGAGCCAAGTCCCTGTGTAGCCCAGATGGAGTAGGACAGGATCTCCCCTCACCCCTGGGACAGTGGGGCAGTAGCAGTGGCAGGCAGGGAAGAGTGGAATGGGGGGAGAGGGGATGTGCCTCTGAGCATGGAGGTAAAGGCAGGGGGAGAGTTCTTACCTTCTTCAGGGACTTAAAATCACCAGCTGCTGCTTCTGCTGCATGGTCAGAAAGTGGGGTGCAGCTGTGCCACCTGGTCCACTCCTGCAGAAGAGGGCTCTTTGGCAATGAATATCAAGTGGAGATAGGCACCTGCTGTCACCCAGAATTATGCACTTAAATCCCTGAGAAGATGGATCTTAAACCACATCACTTTCTTCTGGCAGCTCAAAATGGCTAGATTTGGTAACTCCTGCTCAGCACAATGGCTTCTCTGTTATTCTTTAATCCTTAAATCTTAAATCTCCCTATGCATTGAATAGGGGTGCCTAGATGCTTGGCTCAAGATTGTAAATTCCAGCAGACTGAAGAGCACCTAAGAACTAGAAAGAGAATTCAAGCTGCTGCTTTATGGTACAAGGCTTTAGACACTAGACAATGCCTTCTTCCAAAGTATATTAAAAAAAATGAAACATCACTCAGGAACCACTTTTATACACAGAAAATACATTGTCATTCATTATATACAGTGTTTTAAAGACCACTGTCTAAAATTCAGAAACAGCACTCTGACACCCTAGTTTTGAAATCATAATAACATAATGAGTAAAATTATGAGTTGAGCTATGTTTTCTGAGTGACATTTACTGATGGGTTTTTAACAATGTATGCCTTTAAATGTGCCTTTACTGCTTGAATTTTCAGTATAAGCAGTGCAGCACTTGGATATCAGATTGGTTTTGCATGAACTGAACAAAGAATTTTCATTTTAAGGTCTTTTCTGCTTACTTTCAGGTTTTGTTGATGTGACTTTGCGTCTCTCTCTGTTTGAGGCTACTTTGGGGACCTCATGCAGTAAGTTACAATGATGGAGCATGACAGTCAGAATAGCACACACTATTAGCTAGAGCTCAACTCTATTACAGTACTATGTTTGGTGACATAGAATCAAGAGACTCAAGGATACAAGGTCAAAGGTAGCAAAACATTACATTAATCTGTTCTGTTTGTAGACACAAGTGCGTCAATCTCCAAGTATAATATAGTGTTGACTGTTTAATTATAAGAAGCAAAGTGCTAAGTACTGTATGTAATTTAAAAAAACTTTTTTCTCTAAAAATGGACTGGAAGACATCTATTCATTAAACTTGGCATAAACAGGAGTTATTCCCCTTGCTTTATTAATGCAACCATTTTTATTGGTTTTGTAGAGCAGTAGTCAACTGGAATTACTCATAATAATGTAAATTTACTTGAAGGCATCTTGCTTATTTATTCTTCTTCTTCTGATTATCAAGATAAAAGTAGTGCAGGGAAATCAATCTAAACTCAACAAAATTAATAAATCAAAAACAAGTACACAGTTTATATGTTTGGTGAATATGAATTAGGTAAAATAAACAGAGATGCATGCTTACTTGGAAAATCATAGAATCATAGAAAATTAGGGTTGTGAGACACCTCATGAGGTCATCTAGTCCAACTCCCTGCTCAAAGCAGGACCATCCCCTGCTAAATCATCCCAGGCAAGGCTTTGTGTACAAAGGTCTTAAAAACCTTTAGGGATGGAGAGTCTACAACCTATTTTGGTAACTTGTTCCAGTGTTTAACTACTGTCCTAGTGAGAAAATTTTTCCTAGTATCTAAACCAAACTTCCCTTGCTGCAATTTGAAAATGTTGCTCCTTGTTCTGTCATCTGCCACCACTGAAAATAGACTAAATCCATCTTGTCCACTTCCTATTTGTAGTAGGGGGCCCAAAACTGAACACAGTACTCCAGATGTGGCCTCATTAGTGCTGAACATAGGGGAATAATCACTTCCCTTGACTAGCTGGCAGCACATCTACCAATGCAGCCCAGTATGCTGTTAGCCTTCTTGGCAACAAGGGCACACTGCTGGGTCATATTCAGCTTATTGTCCACTGTAACCACCATGTCCTTTTCTGCAGAGCTGCTGCCCAGCCAGTCAGCCCCCAGCATGGGCAACTGGTGCCTCCCAAGTCTGGGGGTGCACCAGCAGGACACGACTGGGGTGGGGGCCCCTCAGAGGTCGGTTGCCAAGTGCACCAGTGGCACAGCAACAGTGGAAGTGCAGGCACTTCTGCTACCATCATGCCACAGGCAAAGCCAATTTCAGGGCAGGGCACTCCATGCCCCCTGCCAGCCAGAGTGCTTGTTGTCAGGGGGGCATCAGTGCTCTTGGGGGTGGGGCACATGCCCCCCTGTGCCTCCCCTATGTGTTGTTTATGCCCCCCATCCTATACCAGTTCAAGAGGTGGTTTCATTCTAAGTGCAGGACTTTTACTTGTCCTTGTTGAACCTCATGAGATTTCTTTTTGGTCAATCCTCCAATTTGTCTACGTCACTCTGAATCTTAGCCCTACAATCCAGCATGTCTGCTACTCCCCCCAGCTTGGTGTCATCTGCAAACTTGCTGAGGGTGCACTCTATGCTATCTTCCAGGTCATTAATGCAGATATTAAAAAAACTGTCTCCAGGACTGACCCCTAGGGCACTCCACTTGATGCCGGCTGCTAACTAAGCATTGAGCCATTGATTACTACCCTCTGAACCCAATGCTCCAGCCAGTTTTCTATCCACCTTACAGTCCATTAATCCAGCAGGTACTTGCTTAGCTTGCCTGAGAGAATGTTGTGGAAGACCATATCAAAAGCCTTGCTAACAGCAAGGTATACCACATCCACTGGTTTCCCCACATGCACAGAGCCAGTCACCTTGTCATAGAAATAAATCAGGTTGGTTAGGCATGACTTGCCCTTGGTGAATCCATGCTGACTGTTACTAATCACCCTTTTCTCCTCCAAGTGCTTAGAAATAGATTCCTTGAAGATCTGCTCCATGATTTTTCCAGGGATTGAGGTGAAGCTGACTGGTCTATAGTTCCCTGGATCCTCTTTTTTCCTTTCTTAAATATGGGCACTATGTTTGCCCTTTTCCAAGCATTAGGGACCTCTCCCAATCTTCATAAGTTTTCAAAGATGATGGCCAGTACCTCTGCAATTACATCAGCCAATTCCCCCAGCACCCTTGTGTGCATCCCATCAAGCCCCAGGGACTTGCACACATCCAGCTTTTCTAAATAGTCCCTAACATGTTCTTTCACCACTGTTGCTTTTTCACCTCCTCCCCAAATTGTGCTGCCAGATGCAGAAGTCTGAGAGCTGGCCTTGTCTGTGAAGACTTAGGTGAAAAAGGCATTGTGTACTTCAGCCTTTGCTGCATCCTCTGTCACTAGGTTGCTTGCCCCATTCAGTAAGGGACCTTCACTTTCCCTGATCTTCCTCTTGTTACTGACATACTTGTAGAAATTGTTCTTGTTCTCCTTCACATCCCTTGCTAGCTGCAACTCCAACTGCTCTTTGGCCTTCTTAACTTCATTCCTGCATGCCTGAGCAATACTCTTATACTCCTCCCTAGTTGTTTGGCCAAGTTTCCACTTCTTATAAGCTTCCTTTGTGTGATTTAGTTCACTGGAGACTTCTCTGCTAAGCTAGCAGGTCTTCTGCCACTCTTGCTAGTCTTCCTGCACATCAGGATGGTTTGGTTCCTGCACTCTCAATAAGACTTTGTTAAAGTACAGCCAGCTCTCCTGGACTCCTCTCCCCCTCAGACTGGTTTCTCACGGGATTCTGCCTTTGAGTTGCCTGAGCGTGTTGAAGTCTGCTTTGCTTAAGTCCAGGGTCCTTGCTCTGCTGCTCCCCATTGTTCCTTTCCACAGGTTCCTGAACTCAATCATCTCATGGTTACTGCTGCTCAAGTTGCCATCTACTAGTAAATTTCCCACATATTTCCCTGGTTGTGAGCAGCAGATGAAGAAGAGCACAGTTAGCTGCTCTAGCACTTGCACCAGGCAGTTGTCCCAACACTCTCCAAAAACTTCCTGGACTGTCTGCACACTGCTGTATTGCCCTACCAGCACATGTCAGGGTGATTGTAGTCCCCTATGAGAACCAGGACTGTGTTTGGGAAACTTCTGCTAGTTGTTTGAAGAATGCCTCATCCTCTACTTCCTCCTGGTCTGGCAGTGTATAGCATAATATCACCATGATATCACCCTTGTTGCTCTCTCCCCTAATCCTAACCCAGAGACTTTCACCAGGCCTTTCTCCAGTTTCATACTGGAGCTCTGAGGAGACATATGACTCTTTTACATAAAGAGCAACTCCTCCTCCTCTTCTCTCCTGCCTGTCCTTCCTGAACAGTTTATAGCCATCTGTGGCAGCTGGGGCCACTCCCAGGGGTTAGAAGCACTGGGAACAGACCCCGATGCTCCTGAAGGCAGGCTCAGGGACCCCAGCGGTGCAGAAATCTTACCCAGAAGGGAGCCAGAAACAGGGCTGAAGCCACATGAGCCGGCGCTGTGCCAGCTTTTCAAACACCTGTTAAGCAGACTGGGCAGCATCCAGGTGATGACATCAGCTGTGACCACAATTGTATGAGATTTAAAAACCCTGACAGAAGCTGGGTGTGGGGGAAACATAGGAGGCAAAACACCAAACTCACTGGGGTGCAACCCGACAAGCGCAGATTCCCCCATGATGCTGTGCCACCAGAGATGAGCAGGTGCTGTTTAAGGGAGCCAGAAGGGACTCCCCAACACTGAGCTCCCCAGGAAGGGGTTTGGGGTCGGTCACTGCCCATGGAACCCTGGATTGGCAGAGCCATCCTCAAGCCTGTGGAG
>NW_005842442.1:163106-164709 GCF_000455745.1 Alligator sinensis | reverse complement strand
CTGGTGAAGGGATGAAGCAGGGCCAAGGATTGGGGTGAGGGGCAGGCTGCAACTACAAGCCTGTACTTCACACTGAGGCTGATGGGGCCAAGGCACGACGGGAGGCCATAAGGGGCCAGAGCCAGTAGTTGGAATGGCAGTATGAGAGCCCTCACATTTGGTGAGTGGACTTGGGTGTAGGGGAGGCAGAGCCCCAGGACCAACCACATCGATCCAGTGAGTATTACCATCTCTGGGACAGAGCAGGAACACCACTGAACCCCTACTTTCAATTGCTTTTGCATCAAGTCATGGCAGACGAGTCAGGGACCTGACCCAGGGAGTGGGGTACTCACAGCACCAACTGAGGGTGTCACACCATCCATAGCAATGCTCCAGTCAGGTGAGCTATCCCACCAAGTTTGTTATTCCAGTTATGTCATAGTTCCGTGACTGTGCAAGGACTTCCAATTTTTCCTGCTTGTTTCCCAGGATCTGTGAATTCTTGTACAGGCACCTAAGGTAACTAGTGGAATGCCCTGATTTCTTAGAAAGAATGAGAACACCTCATTCTCCAAAGAGGAGTATACCTCCTCTGCTCGGGCCTGCAGGCGGGCTGTTAGGAAGGCCAAGGCGGAGATAGAGCTCGGATTAGCGTCCAGGATTAAGGATAACAAAAAGTCCTTTTTCAAATATATTGGGAGGATGAAGAAGGCGCCGGGTAATGTGGGGCCCCTGCAGGATATGCGGGGCAATCTGGTGGTTGCGTCAGAGGATAAAGCGGACCTCTTTAACCAATTCTTCACCTCCGTTTTCTTGTGCAGGGACCGGGACTTCCCTGCTGTGATAGAAGCCGGACGCGAGGGGATCGCCTTCAGACCTCAGGTTGGGGAGGACCGGGTTAGAGAGCTTCTGGAGGGGCTGGACGCGTTCAAGTCAGCGGGTCCGGATGCTCTCCACCCCAGGGTGCTGAGGGAGCTGGCTGGGGTTATTGCAGGGCCCCTGGCACGGCTCTACGAGCGATCGTGGTGCTTGGGCCAGGTGCCAGACGATTGGAAGGTAGCTAATGTGGTCCCCATCTTCAAAAAAGGGAAAAGGGAGGACCCGGGCAATTATAGGCCCGTCAGTCTTACCTCAATCCTGGGGAAGCTCTTTGAGAAGATCATCAAGGAGCACATTTGTGATGGGCCGGCATCCGAGATGATGCTCAGGGGCAATCAGCATGGATTTATTAGGGGGAGATCATGTCAGACCAACCTGATTGCCTTTTATGATCAGGTCACAAAGGCCATGGATGCAGGTGTCGCGGTGGATGTAGTCTTTCTGGACTTCAGCAAGGCCTTTGACACCGTCTCTCACCCCATCCTAATTAATAAACTAGGCGACTGTGGCATAGATGCCTACACGGTCAGATGGATTGCAGATTGGCTGAAGGGTCGCACTCAGAGGGTGGTGGTGGATGGATCATATTCGACTTGGGGGGAGGTGGGTAGTGGAGTCCCCCAGGGCTCGGTCCTGGGGCCTGCGCTGTTCAATTTCTTCATCAGCGATCTTGATGTTGGGGTGGAAAGCAACCTGTTTAAATTCGCTGATGACACCAAAATTTGGGGGGAGGTGAGCACGC
>NW_005842442.1:135606-158106 GCF_000455745.1 Alligator sinensis | reverse complement strand
GAGATTTAAATAATGAGTGAGGCATATATTTGGTGTGAAACAGAGTTCTCATGTTATTCTGAATCAATATGTCTAGTAAGAATATCCAGTGAGTTTGAAGTTGGTGATTATGTTCTGGTTTCAGACCATCCAAAAATAGTTGTAACTATCACTGTTGTTATTAGCACTGACTAGTTTCTTTTAAAAGCTAAGGACTAAATTCTTTTGGTGATTAATGTGAACTATATTTGTTATTTGTGCCATTGCATCGATGTACATTCAGAATAATTCAGTTAAGCTCAATGGAGTTACTCCACATTTTAACTGGTAAAATGGAGAATGGAATTTGGTCCATGGTCAAGAAATATGTATGTCCTACCATTTTACGAAGTTCATGCCCCTGTGTTTCAATTAATATTTATTCTTTTATCTTTTAACAAAAATTGAATCCTTCCAAAAATATACCCTCGTTATATAGTTAGGATTATGTTAAAATACACAAAATATTTGTGAAATTTTACTGAGTAGTTCCAAATAGAAATTTTGGTGGGGAATATAATAGTAAATGGCAACTTGGGCAGCAGTAACCATGAGATGATTGAGTTCAGGAACCTGTGGAAAGGAACAATGGGGAGCAGCAGAGCAAGGACCCTGGACTTAAGCAAAGCAGACTTCAACACGCTCAGGCAACTCAAAGGCAGAATCCCGTGAGAAACCAGTCTGAGGGGGAGAGGAGTCCAGGAGAGCTGGCTGTACTTTAACAAAGTCTTATTGAGAGTGCAGGAACCAAACCATCCTGATGTGCAGGAAGACTAGCAAGAGTGGCAGAAGACCTGCTAGCTTAGCAGAGAAGTCTCCAGTGAACTAAATCACACAAAGGAAGCTTATAAGAAGTGGAAACTTGGCCAAACAACTAGGGAGGAGTATAAGAGTATTGCTCAGGCATGCAGGAATGAAGTTAAGAAGGCCAAAGAGCAGTTGGAGTTGCAGCTAGCAAGGGATGTGAAGGAGAACAAGAACAATTTCTACAAGTATGTCAGTAACAAGAGGAAGATCAGGGAAAGTGAAGGTCCCTTACTGAATGGGGCAAGCAACCTAGTGACAGAGGATGCAGCAAAGGCTGAAGTACACAATGCCTTTTTCACCTAAGTCTTCACAGACAAGGCCAGCTCTCAGACTTCTGCATCTGGCAGCACAATTTGGGGAGGAGGTGAAAAAGCAACAGTGGTGAAAGAACATGTTAGGGACTATTTAGAAAAGCTGGATGTGTGCAAGTCCCTGGGGCTTGATGGGATGCACACAAGGGTGCTGGGGGAATTGGCTGATGTAATTGCAGAGGTACTGGCCATCATCTTTGAAAACTTATGAAGATTGGGAGAGGTCCCTAATGCTTGGAAAAGGGCAAACATAGTGCCCATATTTAAGAAAGGAAAAAAGAGGATCCAGGGAACTATAGACCAGTCAGCTTCACCTCAATCCCTGGAAAAATCATGGAGCAGATCTTCAAGGAATCTATTTCTAAGCACTTGGAGGAGAAAAGGGTGATTAGTAACAGTCAGCATGGATTCACCAAGGGCAAGTCATGCCTAACCAACCTGATTTATTTCTATGACAAGGTGACTGGCTCTGTGCATGTGGGGAAACCAGTGGATGTGGTATACCTTGCTGTTAGCAAGGCTTTTGATATGGTCTTCCACAACATTCTCTCAGGCAAGCTAAGCAAGTACCTGCTGGATTAATGGACTGTAAGGTGGATAGAAAACTGGCTGGAGCATTGGGTTCAGAGGGTAGTAATCAATGGCTCAATGCTTAGTTAGCAGCCGGCATCAAGTGGAGTGCCCTAGGGGTCAGTCCTGGGGACAGTTTTTTTAATATCTGCATTAATGACCTGGAAGATAGCATAGAGTGCACCCTCAGCAAGTTTGCAGATGACACCAAGCTGGGGGGAGTAGTAGACATGCTGGATTCTAGGGTTAGGATTCAGAGTGACCTAGACAAATTGGAGGATTGGGCCAAAAGAAATCTCATGAGGTTCAACAGAGACAAGTGTAAAGTCCTGCACTTAAGATGGAACAACCTCATGAATCGGTACAGGCTACAGGCTAACTGGCTGGGCACTAACTCTGCAGAAAAGGGTGTGAGGGTTATAGTGGACAATAAGCTGAATATATGCCAACAGCATGCCCTTTTTGCCAAGAAGGCTAATGGCATACTGAGCTGCATTGGTAGATGTGTTGCTGGCTGTTCAAGGGAAATGATTATTCCTTTCTATTCAGCACTGGTAAGGCCACATATGGAGTACTGTGTTCAGTTTTTTGCACCCCCCCCCCCCAATTGGACAAATTGGAAAGATTCCAGTGGAGGGAAACAACATTGCTTAGGGGACTTGGGCGCATGACTTCTGAGGAAAGGCTAAGGGAACTGGGCTTAATTAGTTTAACAAAGAGCAGACTAAGAGGGGATTTAATGGCAGCCTTTAACTAACTGAAGCAGGGTTTGAAAGGGAATAAATCTAGACTGTTCTCAGTTTTGATGGATGACAGAACAAGAAGCAATGCTCCCAAGTTGCAGCAAGGTAAGTTTAGGTTAGATATTATTAAGAATTTTCTCTCTAGGAAGGTAGTATCCCATTGGAACAGGTTACCAAGAGAGGTTGTGGACTCTCTATCCTTGGAGGTGTTTAAGACCCAGCCAACAAATGTAGTTGGGGATGGTCCTTCTTTGAGCAGGGAGTTGGACAAGATGAGCTCCTGAGGTCTCTTCCAACCCTAATTTTCTACGATTCTAAGATAGATTTGTCATATGGGACTTTTTCTTTTGTTTGACTGACTGGAATATGGACCATGGGATTAAGGAGGATAGGCCATTTTAGTGGAAAATGAGTTCTCATAAATAGGCCCTGAGAAAATCATGGATTTCTTATAGAAAATTTGCAGCACATGCATGGGTAAAGTGTCACTTTTCATGGAACATTCATAGAACTACCACTGATCTTGGCAAATGGGTGTTGGTAGCTTTGTGAATATTCCATGAAAAATTCTTTTTTACCTGTGCACATGCCACACATAAAGCAGGACCAAGCAGCAGACGAAAATATTATTGGGGGCGGGGGGGGGCAGGGGGAGGGCTAAGTCCTGCCTGACCCCTGCCCCTTCCTTCCACTGGCAGGGCTGGCACACGCTGTGGCTGTGAGCAGCAATGGAGGAGTGGCTGCACGCTGTCACTGATGCTGGGGGAAGGCGGTGCTGGGGGATGGTGGTGCCATGGTGCTGCTGCTGTTGCCAGCCACCACAAAAAGTTTCGGTGGGGGCTAAGCCTCAGTAGCCCTGGCCTTCTGTCATCTATGGCAGGCAGACACACACCACCTTCCCTCTAACCCCAATAGTCCCCAATACCTGGCCCTCCAAACCCTCTTCCTCCCCTGCTCCCTATACACTTATCTTCATCCAGCTGCCTGGCTGCATTCTGGCCATGCCCCCAGCAGCTGCTTTCAGACTGGAATGCTGCAAAAGCCCAGGTTTCCTTCTGCAGGCTAGAATGCTGCCAGGCAGCAAAGGGAAACCTGCACTTTTGCATGTTTTTCTGGCACAGGCTCGCAACTCCTACCAGTGTGCAGTACCTGCACAGTCCATGAAATTGCAATTTTCTCAGGTCCCTATTCATAAACAAGCTATTTTGTAACCAGGGGTATGTCTACCTGACACAATGCAGTGTTGTGTAGAGACAATCTAGGCAACTGGGAACAAGATAGTACAGGTCATCAAAACAGAATACTTGCAATAGTGTGGCACTTGCCCAGGGTAATTGGAACTGCTGTGCTAATTTGCTAATTCAGCTATACCATTTTCAGTATCTTAGCTATCTTAGGCTTCAGTACACTGTGCTATACTGCTGCATGCAGACCTGGCCTGAGAGTGTTAGTATGAAAGAGAAATCAGGAAATAAATAAATAAAAGTTTCCTCTTTATCCTTCTATCTGATTCTGATAGGCAGAAATTATAACATTAACACCTTCTGCATTAACCTTGGTTATTCAAAATTGCCACATTTCCAGCATAGGTTAGCCTTAAACCCTGCCTATGTAGGTCATAAAAGATCAACATAGCACAGAAATGCTCTTGTAGTCATGAAGCAAGGTATTTTTGGTGGTATCTTTTATTGGACCAACTGCATAGGTGGGAGAGATGTTAGACAAGCTGTCAGGCACAAGTGCCATTCTTCAGGTCTTATAATGATGAACAGGCAATAAGAGAATGTTTGACTTATCCTGCCAATGCTGAGATAGTGCTAAGAAGTGGAAACTACTATACCACAATGATCTTGAGCTACATTTTGGCCCCTTGTGGGCCAACAGATGATAGATCAGCCCTTATACTGTTCAACTCATCACAGGAAAGCAGCATGTACCCAATACACATACATGGCCAGAAGGAGTACACAGGAGAGCCAGAATCTGCATTTTTTGCTCAGCACTTGCATGTTGTATATTTTTCTGTCCCAGTTTCTGTGGTTTTTTTGTTTGTTTATTTTATTTTTTTTAAATGGGCTCCTAACTATGGAGGCATCCAATAGTTTTAAATTTAAGGCAACCTAATCTTGACTTAAAATGGTGGTTTGTGTGCGGGCCGGGAGCGGTCCGAGGCTTTCAGGGGCGCGCGGCGGGCTGTGGCCGGGAGCCCGCAATGGTAGGGCAGGTACTTTTGCATGACGGACTAGAATTAGGCATGGACTCGTAGCGGTTAATTAAAGATTGTTTTACTTACACCGTAGGTGGTCGCGGTGCAGGCAGGAAAAACTTTCTTGAGTTGAAGTTACAGACAAACACAAGTGGAGTTTGCTAGGCTTCACCGAAGAGACACGCATGGAGTTTGCTAGGCTCCACAAAACAAACACGAGAGAGCTCTGGATACCCTTGACGAGCGCGCAAAACCGTAGATACGTCTTAAGAATTTAACGAACGAGACGGGAAGAGGTTGGTGGTTGATCAGGCCGCCGAACTCCTCTGAGACACACACAAAGTTTCTATTACTCTGCCACGTGCTCAGAGTCCTCACGAGATGGTTGTGGAGTCCTCTACAACTTGGGCAGAAACTGCTCAAACCTCTTATACGACTAGCAAGCCAATCGCTAGCTGCCATGTGGGAATAATTTAGAAACAGCCAATAGTGGGAAACAAATTTACATACGGGTGGCGGGAACTCCTTTGCACCGGGGTTTTCTCTCTGCAGCTGAGAATTGCACCGTGCAAAGAAAGCTCCATGTGGCGGGAAATAATTCTGCAGTGCCGAAGCGCACACACAATCATTGGGTCATGACAGTTTGTTCTAATAATTAATCATCTTCACTGGTAAAGATTAATGGCTATTTTTCTAATTTGAGTACCTGGCTACATTTCATAGCAAATGGTGTTTGATGCAGTTTCCTTAAATTGATCACAAAGCCCAGTAGTACAGAAGGTAGTCTCTATGAAAGTACTTACGCTTTGAAATGATATCAGCTCTCGGTCTTCTTTTCGATAACTTCAACTGATCACTTGGAGTCTCTCACTAAAAAAGAATTTTCTCCAGTATTTGATGGATCCTCTTTTACTTTTCAGCATTCTTTTTGAAAGGTAGACACCACTGGTGGATGCGTTATTTAAATATTGGCCTCACTACTGCTACATAAAAATGTAAAATCACCTCCCTACTCCTAGTCACTGCTTAAAAAAAAATAAATAAAAAAAATTCAAGGATCACATTAGCCCTTTGAGCAACAGAGTTGGAGAGGGAGCTCATGTCCAGATTCTTGTCCACTATGACCTGTAGATCTTTTTCAGTCACTACTTTCCAGGATACAGGCCCCAGTTGGTAGCCATAACCTACATTCCTTGTTCCAAGATACATAAGTTTGCATTGGACCATATTGTAACATTTTGTTGGAATGAACCCAGGTTACCAAGTGAACCAGACTGCTTAGCATGACTTCCCCATCCCTATCACAGTTGAGCACTCTATCTATGAACCAATGCATCTCAAGAAAGACTAAGGATATCATCCTCCTGCTCTATTTGGCATTGGTGAGGCCGCAGCTGGAGTACTGTGTCCAGTTCTGGGTGCCACACTGCAGGAAGGATGTGGAGAAACTTGAAAGAGTCCAAAGGAGGGCCACACACATGATTAGAGGTCTGGATGACAAGTCATGCAAGGAGTGACTGAAGGACATGGGACTGTTCATCCTGAAGAAGAAAAGACTTAGGGGGAACTTGGTGGCAGACTATAAGTAGATAAGAGGTGAACATCAGGGGCTAGGAAAACATCTGTTCTCCAAGACACCCCAGGGAAAGACAAGAAATAATGGACGTAAACTGTTAGATTGCTTCAGATTGGACATAAGGAAAAACTTCTTTACAGTATACATGTCCAGAGTCTGGAACAAACTCCCCCCAGAGGTGGTACAGTCATCTACCCTGGCAATCTTCAAAAGATGACTGGACGTGCACATTGCTGGGGTCATCTGACCCCATCAGTCTTTTCTTTCTCGCCTAAGAGCAGAGGGGCTGGATCTGATGATCTTGTGAGGTCCCTTCCAGCCCCTAACTTGAATCTATGAATTTTTGCAATGTCTGCAAGTTTTATCAATAGTAAATTTATGTTTTTCTTCATGTAGATCACTGATGAAAATACTGACTAGCTTCAGGCCTATTACTAATCCTGCAGATCTTCACCAGAGCTCTCCTATTCAAAGATAATTCTGTATTTACAGTTACTTTTGAGTAACTGTTAGCTTTGCTGACACTGCTATTTTTAAGCAGAATATTGTGTGGTACCAAGTCAACTGCCTTATAATACCTAAGTATTCCCTCTGTGCAGATACCTTTATCAGCCAAACTTGCAATTTCATCAAATAATGAAATCAAGTGTATTTGACAAGACCTATTTTCCATAAACACATGTTCACTGGCATTAATTATATTTCTATCCTTTCACTTTTTATCTGTTGACTCTTCTATCAGCTTTTCCATTATTTTGATGGCTGTCAAGCTAGCTGGCCTACAGTTACCCAGGTCACCCTGCTTGCCTCAGGAGTCTGCCTGTGGCAGGGCTAATGAGAAAACCCAACTCTTCTATTCCCAGTATTTGTGCTTAAATATCAACATGGTTAAGTATCAACATGCCTACCATGCCTCAGTTTATCTACCTTTAAAAGTGGTATCACAATATTTCCCTACCTCATAAGTTTATTGTGATTAGCTGATTATGAAATACTTTAGAGATATTTACATAAAAGGTACTATATGCATGGAAGCATTATTGTAGAGAGCAGTAACATAAAAACAATCTAAATCATTATCATTACCCAGAAACCAGTTGGTAACATAACAAGAGAACAGGAGAGTGCAAAACAAAAATAGCATCTTTAAGTGCTAGTTTATCTCAAAAAGGTCTTTTCTATTGTCTTTAATTAAATTGGCAAGTTTGAAGTGTTATATTTTTTTCATAGAGCATCAGCTCACCAGGCAGGATTTCCCAAGCCTTCACAGTTTTAATTACTTAATTACTTGGATACTAGAAAAAACTATTTCAAATTTTAGTTTTATAGGGGAAGAGAGATGAAATCCTTTACATTTCCATCTTCGTGGTTTATTTTTGTAGTTGCAGGGAGAGCAGTTAAGGTCAAGTAGGTGGCTCTGCATCTACTGTATTAAATAAATGCCTCTGGACCTACAGGTAGCAATTTCTAACAATTATAACAACCTAAGAAAAGCTAGAGTTGGAACTCAAAACACACAGACCTCAAACTAAAGCTCTCTCTGTTCAGGAAAGCAGCTGCTTCACTCATTCCATTTGTTGGGAAAATTTCATATTCCCTAGGGATATACAGTAATTTTTCTGGTGACTACAGCCAGGTCATGATTACAAATGAATTATATTTAAACAAAAGGACTGGCAGAACAAAAGGACTAGAACAAAATGGCACTAGGTGCCACTTTAAGGAACACACCTACCAATTACTTGCTTTTTCCTTATTCTTTTAAATTACTTACAAAGAACTGAGATTTGAACTATAACAAGAAAGACTTCAAATGCATATATAACCAATGGTGAGACTATCAGAAATGTGCCCTCTTTGCCATATATCACTATGGATAGGCCAGATGCCTAAAATACTAAATGTAATGTAGTTGTGTGGAGTCCGACACAAAGAACAAATTTTCTAAGTGGAATAGGGTAGCCGTGTAATTTATGCTATGTAACAGAAGTAATGTAGAAATTATCTGGATATATTTACAAGATAATTTAGTGCCACCAAAATAAGAAGTACCTGTTTACCCATAAGGCCTGCATATATGGTTCATTGTCTTAGGACTTTTTTTTTTTTTTTAATCTTCAACCAAGAAATAAATAATAAATAACACCTTAAATGTATAAAGTATTACCATGATAACTTTTTAAACTGAAATTCAGTAATTGTTTAAACAGCACACAATGACCACTTTGGAGCCAGCTAATAGGGGTAACTGCTCTCACCTCCAAAAAAAACCCCTCCCCAAACTTCCACTTAGGCTATTAGCACTCTGGAATTTAGTCTAACCTCTTTGGATATAAATTTTGCAATGGAAGGCAAAAACTCTCATGATCTTTGCTGATGTCACCTGGGGAAAAATTCTGAATATTGGTTTGACCCTGAGCATAAGTACAAGCCTCCCCATCCAGGTAGGTGAGAGGGATCTATGTACTTGTTGGACCACCAAAGCACTTCTGTTAAAGGCAGGAGCTGGCAATTAAGAATTTATGCAAATCAGCTTGGCTATAAACACTGCCTTAGTAAAGAATGGTGAGCAGCCTACTCTCAGCAGGTTGTTCACCAACTGCCCACAACTACCCTGCTGCTAAAGTAATTAATTAATGAATCCAAGACACAACAACAAGGGGTAATGATTATATACATTATCAATGTCTGCAAAATACAACAACAAACTCAAGGATACAAAACAATATACAACAAGCAAGCTCAATGAATACCAATATAAGAACCACTATGCAATGGTGAGGGTGCCAGCAACCTTTCTCTCTCCCTGGCTAAGGACAGAAGCTGCACATAAACTGGTTCAAGTAATCAGAAACTGGTTTAAATCTATAACAGAACAGAAGTTCAGTGCACATAAACCAGTTTCAATATAGCTAAAACTGGTTTAAGATAACCCTGGTTGAATGTAGTATCAGAATTTACTGATTGGGGTCAAACTGGTTCATGAAACTTCTGTCCCAGACCCCTTCCTGGTTCAAGTTAAATTACAGTCCCACAGCATACTTTGCAGCCCTGGGCTGGGCTGTCTGCTCCAGAGAGCACGGTTGGCCCTGCCCCTCTGCTTCCTAGCTGGAGCAGTGAGGGCTAGCTGACAAGCAGAGTGGAGAGCGGGGGGCGGCAAGCCCAAGTGGTGATGGAGGGGACACTGCCCCACCTCAGGCAAACTCCAGCTGGGCTCTGGGACCAAGGAGAGGGGTTAAACACTCCTTCCCCCATTCAAACTGATTGCTGGCTGCAATTGTGGGCTACAAATCCCAGAGGCACCTGGAGGCAGGAAGAGGAAGTGATGAGCAACCCTGCAGAGTCCTGATGTTGTAATTCTGGACAGCAAATCCCAGGGACATTGGCGACAGCAGGAACAGGAAGTGAACACATAGCCAGAAAGTCATGCTCTAGTGCCTCCCAGCTTCTGGCCTGAGCCACTGCAGGCATGTGGCTGCGTTTCCTGAATCAAAAGTAAATGTCTGTTCACTTCTGTTTCAATTTAATCTGCAAAGACTGGATCAATTCAGCTTCTGGCTTTTTGACTTTCTGTACCCAGCCTCTATCACTAACAGCATTCATCTACACTGCCAGCACCACCACTCTCTCACACAAGGGAACAGAGAAGAATACAGAAGGAAATAATGGTCACCCTAACCATCACCCACTCTGCACTCACTCACTCTGCATGCAATTCCAGCTCAACATTGGCCTCCAGCTGCCCCAGCCCTTGGGCACACTCACCACAGCCACCAATACCCACATCACACCACACTCAACAGGAGACATGGAGAGCCTCAGATCTTTTGGATCTGTCTCCTTTTATAGACTCAAATACTAGTCGTCCAGCAATCATTTCAACAACCAATCACTCATCAGTGCACACAGCACTCTATAATTCACACAGCCCTCTAGGCCAGTGCATACAACACCTGGTTGTTTTCTCAAAAGTATTAATTAATTTACATCATGGAGCTTTTCCCACTTTCTTGAGGCCCATCTATGCAGATCTGTAGCTTCAAAGTAGGTCAAGTGTCCTTAAAGCTGAAGAGTTCACCTGATCTGGAATATTCCACCCCATGCCAGGAGATGCTATGACTTGAGCACCATCATCTCAGTCATAACTTGCACCTTCAGCTGTGACCCATGTCTAATACATCAGAGGAAGATGGAAAAAAAATTATAAAGCATTCTGAAGGGAGGTGGTAGTGGTGGGAAATCCACACTAGTTCCTAAAGGCAACAACCCTTAAGCATGTAATTAGCAAATGCCAGGCTTACATTTCAACCCTAGAATGGACAATACAAATACAGTAAAAGCTGTGTTAACCAGCACTTTATTAGCCGGAAAACTCTTTCCAATCCTTCATGCTTCTTCGTTAGAAGTGTGAAGAAATGTTAGAAACTATTACTTTAGAACATTTATTTTAATTTGCAGCCTAAATTTGTTCATAACCATTTTGGTTTTGTACCAATATTGTTCTTTAACTTAGAAAACTACTTCCCTGATACTTACCCATTGGATTTATTAATAAAAAGTAACTCTTATCTCCCTTCAAGTTTTATTTTGAAAAGTTAAACAAGCCAAGCAATGTTAAAATCATCTTTGAAGCTTAATCCACCATTCTCTTAAACATACTACAGGCAACAACTCTTTATAAAAAAATAATCTTTTTTTAATGTAGGTGACTTCTGAGGAGAGGCTGAGGGAACTGAGCTTATTTGGTCTAGAGAACAGAAGACTGAGAAGGGATACTTGAAGGGTGTTTCCAAAGAAGATGAAGCTAAACTTTTCTCAGTGGTGACAGATGAAAGAACAAGGAGCAATGGTTTTAAGTTGCACCAAGGGAAGTTTAGGTTAGATATTTGGAAAAACATTCTCACTAGGATGGTAGTAAAACACTATAAGAGGTTACCAAGAGAGGTTGTGGAATTTCCATCCTTGGAGGTTTTTAAGACTGTGCTAGACAAAGCCTTGGCTGGGATGATCTAGTTCGGGATGGTCCTTCTTTGAGCAGGGGGTTGGACTAGATGACCTCCTGGTGTTCCTTTCAACCCAATTTTCTGTTTATATAATTCTATGAGCATTCTAAATTGATAGCCTCAAGCCACAGCATTGATCTTATTCCATCGTGAATGTACCAAACACTTTTTCTAGACATTTGTCTGGAATGGAGTACAGAGCTGGCTCTTGGACACATCCAAACTTGTATAATCAATTTGCTAATAATTTTGTGCATATCACAATAGAGTTCATTAGTTGATACAGATGTAACATTTCAGCATACCCAAATTTTCAGCTTCATTTTTTATTCAACAGACAGCAACACCAGAACTATGCTGGAACATTTTGTTAATACTGACTGTGCAGGAATGGTGCCATCTACTTAGACTGCCATCACCCAGTGCCCTAGGTTATTCTAGAATGTGGTTTATGAACCAATTCAGCTTGTTCTATGATGTAATTGTAACCTGGGGCATAACAGCTGCATCTAGTAAATAAATGTTAGGTTTCTAGAGCTATTGCAAAATTGTAATTTCCAAAAGTAGCTCTCCTAACTGTAGTCATCTTTCAAATGGAAATTCAATGCACTGGACTGCTGGGAAATGTTTAGAAACTACAGCTTTATGACTTGCATATAAGACACAGCTGCTGAAAAGGAACTGTTATTAATTGATGGGCTTTTAAATAAAGAGATCCCGTTTTGATTTTTTATTTTTACATTCATGAACATGTTCTTCCGTATTCTGTGTATCTTCTATGTAACTTGGTAGATACATGCTCCATGTGGTATTCCGCCCTTCTGATTCTGGAAATGCAACACATACACACAGTGGTATGGAAGCTGTTCTTTGGTCACATATTCAAGCAGGAATTTGAAATATGGCCAAAAGTCTGCTTTATTGCAATCTATTACTAAGTATGAAGTTTAGCCTCCAGAATTCATTCCAGCTTTTATTCTATTAGATATCCTGGAAAAGTAGGGAAATCCTTCCATTTACTGTTTTTCTACTCTAGTCACTTCCACAAGGTAGGAATATAAACGTTTTAAGCATGTGCAATTGATATGATAGCAAGTTGATACAAGCTATGATTTGGGGAAGCATGATATTATCTTATTTTTTTAATAAAGACTCAATTGCTGTTGCTATTTCTCCTTTCCTTATGCCTACCAGGAGATGCTGTTCTATCTCCTCTGTGTTCTCTGTATGGAAATAAACTTTCCTTAACCCCCAGGTGTCATTCATGTGATCATCCAATTTAAATTACCTACTCTTTGGTCAAATTTCAGCACAGCTTGTCTCTATGAGAGCAACATCAGCTCTAAGGAGGACTGTTGGTAATTTGTTTCCCATTTGTTCCGATTCTCTTTGGTTTAGTTGTTGTAGGTGTTTTATTATGACTAGTTTACTTACATAAAGAAGGATTGTCTTTTATTATGGGTGTATTCACATTATGTACTTAAATTATACACTGAATAATCTAGAACACACTTAGACATGACTTTCCTGAATATAACCTTCAACATGAATAACATGTTACTGAAGCACTGAGTTTGACCAGAATAAGTCAAAATTGCAGAACCAGGTAAAACAAGATCCAGAACAGAACAATTGCAAATATTTCCATCAAAATTCCAAAATATATGCAACACAATTTCTATAATGCAGACCTGCACAGTGCAAATACCACAGATCATTCAATTCAAGTTTCACAACCTGGTAAAGAGAGCTATGTATGTGGTGTAATGTTTCAACATCATCAAAATTATTTTTTTAATAAGGTCATGGATTTTTCCATTTCACAACAATTTTGGAATGAAAACAAAATATGAAATGTCACAAGTTCCCACAGGAAATCAGGTTAGTCGAGCATGACTTGCTCTTGAAAAATCCATGTTGCCTTTTCCTGACCACCTTGTTATTTTTTTAGTTTAGAAATAGATTCTTTGATGACATGCTCCATAATCTCTCCTGGTACTGAAGTCAGACTGAGCAATCACAATTCCTCAGATCCTCCTTCTTGCTCCAGTCAGCTGGGATTTTACCCAACTGTCATGAATTCCAAAAGATAACAGCTAATGGCTCTGTAATTACCTCAGTCAATTACTTGCATACTCTAGAATGAATCTAATCTAGCCCTGTTGCACCCAGCTTCTGCAAGTAATTTATAATGTATTTTAAATTTTTATTAAAATGTAAACAAAACATGAAAGTTGATACAAAACACTATGTTTCAATTTTGAATTGATTAAAAAAATTTCCTTGAAAATTTTGTCAAAATCACATTCCCAGAAACATCATATGTTGCAAAGATTGTATTGTGATGGAAATTGTTCCATTAAGAACTTTTCTTGTTCAGCAGCAATTCTAATCTATAAGACTATTACTTATCTTAGACAACTTCAGGTTAAGGAGTTACAGTCAGGTCTCTTTGGCAACCCTCTTGGCAGTACCCATCAGTAGCTGAGTGAAACTGATTATTATGTAGCTTAAAATGTCTAGAATAATACCACCCCCACATAAAAATAAAAACTCAGGCCTCCAATCACGTGTACAAGATTCCATGGTATCAGCTTTTCAAAAAGTAATATGATTAAATATCAATACTTGTGTTGCAAGCATTGTGCATTTTGCCCTATTGTCGTCTCAGTAATGTGGTTTTCAGTGGTAAAATGTATTACAGTAAATAATCAATGAATCCACGAAGTATCAGATCATCCTATCACAGAGCAAGTTTAGTAGTGTGTTCTTTAGACCTGTGTAAATAGGGAATTCAGATTAAGATTCAGCCAATTTGGAGGAAAGTGATTCGATTCAGAGATTTGGATCACTGTCGCGAATTGATTTGGCCGAATCGGCTTTGGAAGATTCAACACTGATTCGGAGAGATTTGGCCATAGACTATAATGGGGAATCACTGAAATAGCTATAATGTTGTCATTTTTTGGCTGATTTAGATACTGATTGCAGGGATGGTAGCCCTTTCTGAGGGCATGAGTCCTGCCAAATTTCAAGGAGATAGGTGGAGGGATTTCTGGGAAACTGCACCTCAGGGTGCTGACAAGCACAACTCATGACGTGTGAATTTGTGTGTGTGTTAAGGTACGCCCTCATTGGCACTGGGGTCTCTACACAACATGATAGTGTGCCCCAGTGAGGTCTCCTTCTCCCCTACAGCCTTGGCCTGGTCCACCACTTTAAATGAGAACAGGTAATAACTTAGTAAGCAGCACAATAGCACCAGCAGCATCTGAGGCAGCAAAAATGTCACAGACTGCACCCTTTCTTTCCTTTCCTGCAGGAGCTTCTTCTCCAGCAGCTGAGAGAGAACTCTCCCTGCCAGCCCCATCCCTGGGGCTTAGATGTGCCCAGGGCCCTGCCTCCTTCTGGTCAAGTACTAGGGGTGTTGATCTAAGGACATGGCACTGGCAGACAAGGTTCTTTGGGTCAAACTGATATCTTTTAGTAGACCAACTGATAGGTAGGGAAATTAATCTTAGCAAGTTTTTGAGTTGAAAATTCTTTGCCAGGCTGAGGAAGCACCTGCAGTTAGTGTGTGTGTGCGCTATTCCTGGATGGAAGGAATAGTAAAGAAGCCAGAGGCTGGCATGCAATGCAAGCAAGAAAACCAAGCAGTGAAAATGGAAATGGAGGTGCCAGGGGGTGAGAAAGACAGACTGGGATAAGGGGGGAGGGAAATGTAGCTGGTAAAAGTGGAGAGGTACCTTGGGAGTCAGATGTCCATCAGGTTGTAGTGTGTCAGAATTCCAGTGTCTATATTGAGTCCATGAGTTTCTGTACCTAGGAGGTTGATGAAGTGAAGTTCATAGGCCCGTCTATGAAAAGTGGTTTGTAAATTCAAAATAACACCCAACCTTGCTAACCTAACCTCATCACCAGAAGCCAACTTCCTACAGCCAAAAGACAAACCCTGCCAACATATCTCCAGTACCCCCACAAACTGCACACCAGAATCTATCACAGACAGGAATACCCAACTACCTGTGGGGGCACATTTCTCCAAAAAAACCCCAACCACTCTGTCTCCAGTCTCTCAGGCCTGATCCTCAAAGGGAATTTACAAACCACTTTTCACAGATGGGCCCATGAACTTCACTTCATCAGCCTCCTAGGTACAGAAACTCATGGACTCAATATAGACAGTGGAACTACAACCTGACAGACATCTGTCTACCAAGGTACCTCTCCACTTTTACCTGTACTGCTACATCCCCCTCCCCCATCCCAGACTGTCTCCCTCACCCTGTAATGCCTCCATTTCCATTTTCACTGGCTGGCTTTCTTGCCTGCATTGCATGCCAGCCTCTGGCTCCTTTACTATTCCTTCCATCCAGGAACAGCGCACACACATACCAACTGAAGGTGTTTCCTCAACCTGACAAAGGGTTTTTCAACCCAAAAGCTGGCACCCCAGGCAGCTGAGCTGAGCTTATCTGGAGCCTCACAACTCCACTGCAGTCAGCAAGCCTCAGACCTGTCACAGACGTGACAAGTCTGGGCTTTCCCCAGCCAGGACTGTATGCATGCATGTGGTGGCCGGAGGTTATGGAGCCTCTTGCCCTCCTTTCACCAGGAGGATCCTTGGTCCTGGCATTTCCTAGGGCTGCCACACTGGTGGCAGTTCCAACAGGCCTCCCTGACCCTGGCAGAGTGCAGTTTTAGTAGTCATGTCCAGGACCTGGGGCATCCTGCTTCCCCATAGCCCCAACTCATACCACCAAGTTCATCTTAGCATGAGAGCTCAGCAGGGACATGTTCTTCCCCTGATGGTTGGTGATGCAGTGAGTGCTGCCTCCAGATCAGAGAGTGGGGCATTAACTGGTTTTAAAAAAATGGAAATAGGTGCAGACAGAGTGAGGAGGGTGGCACTCACTCCATCTGCAGATGGAGCTTGGGGAACTGCAGCAGTGGGAGGTTCACCTTGAGGAATACCAGGTGCTCCACCAAACCAGGATCCAAGGAGGTATGGTGGGGTGTCACAACATCCCCAGCAATGCTGAACACCCTGTCACTTGGAACACTGGTCAGTGGACAGGACAGGTGTTCCTGGGCAACCATAGCCAGATCCTGCCACACTTCGCTGCGGGTTGCCCAGTAGGCCACGGGGTTGCACTGCAGTGGCTCCATATCCTCAGTGAGATAGGTAGCCAATGAAGCCTTGGTGTTACTTGTCTGAGGCTGAGGTCTGGTGTGTCTGGACCCCAACATTGAAGCCATGCCCTTGGCCCATATTGGCAGTAACTGGCATAGAGGAGTGTCACAGGCGGAGAAAGACCGGAGTGACTCCCGGGTCCATGAGGGGAGCCCCAGGGCCAGGGGCAGAGGGCAGAACGGAGAGGAGAAAGAATAAAAAAGACAACTTACTTACCGCAGGATGGGAGGAAGAGCAGAGACAGCAGGAGAAGCTTGCGCGTGGCTCGGATCACACCTTAAATTACTTATAGCTGGAGGATGATGCCACTCCTAATCGCCGGCCGGCGGAGATAAAAGGGCCGGCGGTGAAAGGGAGCGGGGCATGCACGTGGTGGTGGAGCTGGCCGGAGGCGGGGGCCCCCAGAGCTGCCCGCCGGCACTCACTACGGCGGATTAAAGGAACCCAGGGGTTAGCCAGTGCCCGAAGCCAACGTAACAATTGCAGATGAGCCGGGAGAGAGAGAGGTAAGAGCCCTGGCGGTGCGGAGAGGACAACGGACCGAGGAAGACCCAGAGAGAGGGCTGCGGTCCGGGGAAGACCCGGAGAGAGGGCTGCTGCCCAGGAAAGACCCGGAGAGAGGGCTGCCACCCAGGGAAGACCCGGAGAGAGGGCTGCTGCCCGGGGAAGACCCGGAGAGAGGGCTGCAGGCCAGGGAAGACCCAGAGAGAGGGTCACACCAGTGGGATACTGGGCAAGGAGTGGTGGGAACCTAAGATAGAAGGAGAGGGCCACTGACCCGAGCCACGACCAGGTGACCTGGTCACCAAGCGGAGGGGTAGAGAGGCTACTGGCTCTACAAGAAAGCCTAATAGGGGTAGGGTCATGCCTCTCTTGAGGCCCATTGAGTTTTTATTTGAGTTTTGAAAGTTGTTTGTGTTCCCCCGGGTTAGAAGGGGCTAAGGTTGCAACAGCAGGGAGCTAGAGCGAGGGGTGAGTTCGTTATTTGTGCATCTGGGGAATTATTTGGGCACCCACAGAAACAGCCAAGATCTGCCGGGCTGGGTAAGGGCGAGGTGCAGGGGAAGAGGAGCCTCGCAGAAGACATCTACGACACAGGTGACTGATGCTACACGAAGCCCCAACCACTGAAAGATTCAAGTCGTGGCAGGCGAGAAAGGGCGGACTGCGGCGCGTGGAAAAACCTCCCAGAAGGCCACCTGCGATGGCCAGCCGAGTACCAGTAAGCACTCGGAGCAAGGAAGCCCAAGGTAAGATGTATGAGGCCCGGTGGGTACAAGGAGACTGGCTGGTGCTGGGAGTGCTGGCATGGGGAAGTGGATTCCCTTCTTCCACGTCCCCTTGCCTCTACCCTTCTGCCTCCATGACTCTGTTCACCAGCACCTCCATCCAGTGATCAAGGGTTTTGGTGCTGCCAGTGAACATGCTCCCCATCACCCTTGGGTCACACATGCCCGCCAGCATGCGGACTGTACTGGACCACAACAGATCCAGGTGTTTCCTGATGCCCTCCTTCAGCTACCTCACCAGTACCTGCATGTCTGGTGACAGTGGCTTGCCCCAGCCAGGAACATTGATCCCCCAGAACTTCTCCAATTGGTTCTCAAGTTCCCTCACTATGGGGATCACCTGGCTAAGGAGGGTATTGCCAACACTGAGGTCTCGGTGGCCTCGAGGAATGGCTTGAGGACGACCAAGATCTGGGAGATGGTATCCCACTCAGCTCTGTTCAGTGGACTGCTGATCCCAATCTCCCCAAGGGAACTTTGAGGGGTGTGAAGCACAAACTCAGATTCCCCCTCGGTCCTCAGAATTTCTTTAGCTAGGGCACTCAGGTCCCCTGGTTCCAGATCCACCTCCTCCTCTGGCAGTGGGAGGCTCATGCTGGGAGATGAAATTGGGGTGGGGGAGACTGTCACTCTGCTGCTGGTAGCTATTTCTGGTGTTAGGGGAGGTGATGCAGGTGCAGGGACAGGTACAGCTTTCACCTCCTTGCTCCCACTGGCAGCAGAAGACTCATGGATGCCAGGAAAGAGGATGTGTCTATGTTTGTATGGGGGAGGGGTGGGAACTTTCAGCTCTACCTCTCCCCCTACCCCCTCTCCCTCCCCTGCCAGAATACCTGGCACCTGCCTTTCCAGCACACTTCATATTAATCTTTCCTGTGCTGAAAAATGTGTCTCTGTGTGCATGCAGCTGTAATATCTCTTCTTCTTCTCTGATGTATGACTGTCTGACCTGTTCTTCTGTGTTGTGTTTACTGTTGTGTGTGTAACTAAAATAATATCTCTTCTTCTTCTTCTTCTCTGATGTATGATTGTCTGACTTCTTCTGTGTTTAATAATCTCTCTTCTTCTATGATGTATGTGTGTGAGTGTGTGTAATGTTTGTGCTTTCCTGCACAGTGATGGATCATACTGCCAGGGAAAACACAGCTTTCAAAACACCGTTTTTTTTTTAAAAAAGAAGGGTTGGGGGGGGGGGGGGGACCAAGAACAAACAAGAGGTTTTTGGGGAAAGAATAAATTGAAAGAAATGGATTGGATAGGGATAAGTAGAGGGATTCTAGTTAGTAAGTTGTATCCAATCCTTTCTAAAAACAGAAACTAGCAGGAGACTGACTAGGTAGGAAGCCAAGCTAGTCCAGTACCTGTCAGATGCTGTTGTTCGGGCAGAAGAAACTCATAAAAGGCACAAAAAGGCTGCAGACCAAGGCTTACATGCTGTTTCTATGTCCGTCCCCCCAGAGCACTGTGATTGGAAGGGGACTCAAGGAAAGATCACAGTCACTGGCCAACTAGAGATGTCAGTCTTTTCCCCCTTGCTCCTCTCTCTCTTCTCAGTTTCTGTTCCCCTGAAAAACTGCCTTCCAAATATCTGAATCTCCAAATCTTTTCCGAATCAATTTGGAGGCTCTGAATCAATTCAGAGGGGGTGAGGGGTTTCTCCCTATTCAATTCAGATTCAGTGATTCAGCCTCCGAATCGAGCCAAGTCTTCTGCAAATTAAATCAGTGACCAAAGCTTTGCACACTGCTAGTATTCTTGTTCTTTTATACACAGATGCCACTAGTGTTTTCTGAAAAAAACTGGATTTTACCTCAGTTGTTCAAATGTGCACTACAATCTGCATTTCTTGTTTTATCCCAGCCTTTCCACATTATTTAGCATGTGTATTAATATATGTACATGATGGTATTCCTGAATTGATATTTTACTTTTTTAATACATTAGAATTCTGAGCCAACCCCTTCACTTCATAAACACACATTGGTTATTTCTACTTTCCTATTACAAGTTTCCGCTGAACACAACTCACCAATCAGGACAGAATATATTGTCCACTTTGCAGTACATATTTACCATCTTTGCAACTTAGAACAGAACAAAAACCACTATTAAGTCTTTCCATTTTAATTCAATATAGGATTGAATTAGGTTTGTCTTTTGATTTCAAGAACACAAAAACAGTCAGAAAACCAAACTGTTAAGATAAACACAGCTGCATATTTCACCTTCAACATATTAATTTCCTTACCTACTCTCACTGATGTAGGAATATTTCTTTGTAACATAGGAAGAGAATTTATCCTATCCAATCAACTCCCTCACCAGATTAAACAAACCCAGACAAAAGGAAAATGATGAATATGAATTTGGTGATATATTGATACTGAATTTTCTATCCACGTTTTTGCCAATTAGTGAAATATTTATGGCCTAATATATTAGCAAAATAGTGCTTTAATTTCTGCTTTCTAGAAAGGCTGCAGCCAGAGAAAAAAAACCAGAATCTACCAAGAAGGGAGAATAGCATATGGTTTCAACTCTCATTCTCTGCTGAAGTGATTTATTCTTCATCTGCTGATTGTATTAGAGTGGAGACCTACTGTACAAAAAAGTACAGAAATAGAATAGAAACCATCATTCCTAGCTAGACAGGGTGGGTACTTAAGAGCTCCAGCTTAGCTCGCTTGTTTACCTCTCCCTGAATAACTGATCAACCCAAATAACAAGTGGTATATGTGAGATGCTAAGAAGTATCGCCTCTAACAATGCTTTTTTAATACAGATGCTATGTTATTAATCAGCCTAGACTGGTGAACTCTATTATATTATTCATTGAAGAAACCACTATTAACAAAAAAAATCCATAAATTCCTTTCTCTCTTCCTTCATAATCATCCTCAAGACTTGCTTTATCTGGCTGCCTCAGCCACCGATCTACATTCTGCTGCTTCAAGATGTTGCTTCTTAAAGTCCCAGATGCCATATTGCAGAAAAAAAATCCTACCATTAACAACAAAAAAAACCCCATGAGCTAAACAAGGTAAATTTGTAACTACTGTATTTCTCAGACTTACAGTGGAACATTTGCTCTTCACTTATCAATCTGGGTTTTTTTTTAAAACAGCTTTTAAGAGCCATGTAAAATGAAGGGACATGAGCTGTCCCCTACTTCCCTGGAAATATGTGTACCATCACAAAACAGTTGGGAAGAAGTAGAGTTCTGTCTAATCCCATCTCTTTAGTCCAGTAGGGGGAGCAGCTACACCCCATAAATTCATTTAGTAGAAGTTGTGCCTCCTCCTGCTTCCCTCCTGAGGTGGGGCTATGAACACTGCCATTTATCTGGGGCTTGCCTGAATGGCACAAACTATTCCTTACTCTTGAACTCTTTGGTGGAAGGCATATCTGATATGTCCGTCAAGGACTGGAGTTGTTACAGAAGTAGCAGTGAATTAAATCAGCAGTACTATTCAATATGGCAATGACTGCCAGTGAAGGATAAGCAGAGGAATGAACAGTAAAATTTGTGCATGGTTAGTCTGAATCCCAGATAAAGAGAGACATTACTGAGCAAGTCAGACACACAAATCTAACATATTCTGCAACTGCTAGATAGTGGCAGGAAATGTCTTACAGAATCTAAAGATTTCCTTCAAAAACTACATCTCAAATCAAGTTTTGATTTTTTCAACCATCCTATATGCATGTGGAGATAATATTCTTATTTCTGAAATACCATATTTAAGGTTGATCATAAACAGATCCCTAAACAAGATAGACATGCATGGTTCATCTTCTGTGACACATGGGGAAATTAAGAACATTGATATTTACCTAATGGAAAAGTACAAACAGATTTAGAAGAAATGCCATTTCCAAGCTGCTAAGTAAGGAGTACCTGAGAGGGGGAAAAACAACCCCTATGTAAACAGTAATTTCTATTAACTGTTAAAAATGTCAAGCTGGACAACTAGTGTATTTATCTGAATCCAAGACAACTCTGAATTTAACCTGACTCCCCATGTAGAGAATCTAATTACTGGAGTCGCATCTTAAATTAATTCCCCCCACCACTGCAACAGGGAAAGCAGTAGTGGGTGGCAATTGGAGAGAGGCCAGGCAATGAGGGAGACCATGGGAGTGATGGCAGGGGGGCTGGCAGTAAGGGGGCAGACAACTGGGGAGTCAAGCCTGACCCCTGCTTCCTGTCCCCCCACCACTTGCTGCCTGCAGACCCCAGCACCTGCCCTGTCTGTTATTTCCACCACCACCCTCCAAGCCTGCATCCCTTAGCACCTGTCCCCCTGATGCATGACCCCCAGCCTGGCTTCCCCCTGATGCTGGCTCTCCTCCCACTGCCTCTAGACTCCGCATCCCCCAACTCCAGCCCCAGCAGAGCTCCAGCTCCAAGAGGGTTCCAGCCCTGCTCCAGCCAAAATCACAATGCTTATTGTTGGTCCATCTCCAGCCCAGCCACACAGCACCTTTTGTAACAGTAGCAGCTCCAGCTGTACCCTGAGGCCAGAGCTGCTTCCAACACTGGTGCTATTGGCCTAGGCTGGGGCCAGAGCAATCACAAGCTCTGTGGCCTGGGCTAGACTGGGGCTGAAGAACTGCCAGAGCTAGAGCCAGAGCTGAGGGGAGGGAGTTGGGGTGGGGGGAGGCAGGAGCTGCAGCTCTGACTCCAACCCTGGGTTGGGGCTGGAGTCAGAGCTGCAGCACCCACCAGCCACCCCTACTGCCTTGTACTCAAATCTAAGACAAATGGTTCCCTCCCCCCCCC
>NW_005842442.1:43818-135596 GCF_000455745.1 Alligator sinensis | reverse complement strand
GGATGGAGGAGAACCTCATCTTGGATTCAAGTAAATTTGATAGTTAGAATAATTCCAAACTGTCCTGCATTTTTACAAAAGCAATTTTTTTGTCAAAATATTTGAAAGTTCACCGAATAGTACAAAAACACAAGTTGTAGGTACCACTGATATAATGAGGGATAATCACCCAGTGGGCGTGAAGTGATTCTTCCTTAGCCTCTTACCCTGGAGGATACAGTTCTGCTGATAGTGGTACTGCCTCCTCAGTAAGATTCAGAAACTTCTGTCTTTGACTAGGGATAGAAATTACGCTTAAACTGGTATAAGTGATCAGAAACCAGTTCAGCTTTGTAACACAACACAAGTTCAGTACATACAAACTACTTAAAAAATGGACAAAACTAGTTTAAAATAAATGTGGATGGTTATACTATCAGACTTAATCTCACTTAGGTTAAATCAGCTTATTGAACTTCTGTCCGAGATCCCCTCTGGATTCAAATTAACTCACAGTCCCCCAGCATCCCATGATGCTTTGCACCTCCAGCACAATCCACCCCTTACATGCTGGGCAGGCTAGCTTTGGCCCAAGAGGTTTGCTCCAGCAGAGCAGGAAGGCGTGCTCTAGCACTCCCTGACTTCTGGCCTGGACCATTGTAGGCATGTGGCTGCATTTCTAGAATCAAAAGTGAATGTCTGTTCACTTGTTTATCAGTTCAATTTATGCAGTTTAGACTAACCTGTGAAGATTGAATTGATTCAGCCTCCGGCTTTTTGACTGTCTGTGGTGGTGTTCTGCCTGCATCTGTCCCTTGACCAGAAAACAAATGCAACAGGTTTTCAGATTACCCCCTCCTCCTAGATGCCATTTCAAAGAGCAGACACTGTATATCCTTATCCATATTAAAACAAAGTTGTGTGACAGTTCCCCAAAAATTCCTAAACTAGCCTGGTAAAATAAAATACTTGTTTCCTTTTGTGAATTGTAAAATGGCCACAAAGTTACCCTATATTGTCACAGATGCATTAGCTCCAAGATGGTAGGGGAGGAGAATGTATTTGAATTGGAGGTATATCTTTACAGCCTCTGCCCTGCAATAACATTTTCACTTTTTGTATCTACAACCTGCACCACATTTCTGCATGTGAATAAGGTCCACTGCTGAAAACAATCATTTTAGAAGGTTGTTTTCATCTTACTGATGGTTAGGATTACATTGCAAATTGAACTATAAAATATTCCTTCACCGCTCCTTCATTTCAGTTAGATAGAAAGTTCAAGATATTCCACATAAAATCCATGGATAATGCTTAGTGGAAAATATATGTATATATTTCTAGGTTTTAGGAAATAAACAATACATCTCCATATAACTGCTAATAATTTATCAGGCCAACACCCCCATTCCCCCACTTGTTTATATATATATATATTTTTTTTTTTAAAGAGGAATAAGAAATATCTGCTAGGCTCTCAAATATCTGCTAGGCTCTTACAAAAACATATTTTGTGTTTAAAATATTTTCAATTGTTTGAGAGATTTCTGTTTAACTTCCTTGTGGAAGTTAATGGAAATCATTTTTACAGTAAAAAAGCTACTATAGAATTTTTATTAAAAAGGAAAAAAAACCCCAAAACTACACAACTGTTTTTATGTTGTGCCCTATCCAGCTGACACTGTCCTTTTGGAAAGCCAATGACTTGTTAGTACCCCTAGCAGCAGTGTGAACAGATGCGTCCCTGACAGGCGATGGATGGTCAGGGTCCATCTGGCCAGTGCAGCTCGGACAGAAATGATGTATACAGCTTCATCAGCGAATGACTGTCATCAATCCTGTACCATGGATAGCGTAAATGACAGCTACACTGCAGCTGAGGCCCAGGTGTGAGACTGAGGAGAGGACTGATTTAAGAACGCTGGGTAATCAGGAACGTATAGTCTCCTGGACTTTAATTTGTATCTTTAACCTCCTATAAATATCTCTGTATAGTATAACAGGGATGTGTTTTTAAAGAGCCTGATCATGAAATTAGCTTCAGAATGACAGCCATTCTTTGGTCTTCTTTAACTGCTGATTACCCCAGTTCCCAGTATACATTAACAAATGCATGCTGAGCTTTGGCCACTGTACTGTGGGCTCCACAATTTAATTATTACCTCATTGATTTTTCATGTATTTCAATTTTCTGTTCTTCAAGTCATGGTATCTGTCCTATTGGGGGCAATGTTTGTTTTCTCTTTTGAAGATTTCCTTGTGGAATTTATTTTGATTCAAGGATTATTTTTTTAACCCTTTAGGAATGCATAGCTGTTGCAGCCTGTCAGTTATTAGACAGGTAAATACAGAAACTCCAAAAGATGAAACTAAACAATACAGTTTAGCATGGAATATAAACAGAAAACAATAATGTAATGACTACTAGTAATCACTAACAAAAGGTACCTGTTTTTTTTCAAATGGTCCCTTTTTAGTATGCATTAAAGATCATGCATAATTTGCATCTATTAGCATTTTATTATTCCACTGGCACTGGGGAAAGGAAAATGAAAACAATTATTATATCCTCAGAGGACATTTCTTTACTTATAACTATTTTACAATAAATCATTTTTCTTTATCCATCTATAGAATGTGGCTAATCCAGGAAGCCGTCGGACTGAAATATTGTAGTATTTTAAAAGCACAGGAAGTTAGATGTATTTATGCGTGTTTTCATATAGTACTTTCAATATGCAAAAATGAACAATATCCATTTTCATCAATAGACAAACATTTACATCATTTTTCATCAGGGAGCAGTCAAGTGATGAAGTCTACGTTTTTACCAGGTAAAAGGCTTGTTGCATGTAAGAGACATGCTATATAATTTACAGAGTATATTGGTTATTATGTATGCACAATTTCGGCATGAGAAAAAAACATTTGTAATCCGTGGGCCAGATTAATCTGTCTAATCTGTGAGCTCTTTTCACACAATTCAGAAGTCAAAATCTGTCTAAAATATATGCTTTATAAAGGAACTTCAGCGAACATAATCCTGGCACAATTAATAGTGCAAATCATTATAATTCTGGTCAAGTTTAGGGATAAAATTCCAGATGACATAATCACAGTATAAAATGACCACATGCATCCCCATAATTGTCAACAGATATCAATTTACCCAAGGAAAATATTTTGTTTGTGTGGAAAGGATCTTAACATGAGCTCTATACTGGCTGGTACAGAGGCCATATCAGTATAAGGTTACAACTGGAAATACAGGTCATCTACATGAAGCTAATGACCCTGACACCACATGATAGTTGTAGGAAGATGCTGTGGCTCCTCTTCCAACTCATACTGGAATAAGAACTCAGTGATGAAAATGGTGATCAGAGTGGCTACCCATGAATCTTGCAAACTCCATGCTGTACTACAGATATCACCTACCATATACTTCACCTAAATAAAGTCTGAATATAAAACTAGACCCTGCTAGAAATTAAAAATTATTTTCACTGAAATCAAATATGTTTTGAATAACTTCCCAACCTGAATTGAGATGAAAATGTAAACAGTTCTGCAGAAAAAGATTTCCAGAAAAACAAAAATTTTCAGAAGGAATGAAACAGAATTTCTCAGCTTCATAGCCTGCCCTATCAGAAGGTTGTTGTCAATTTCATTTTCATTCTGTAAGTCATAAAGTGCAATTGACAAAAGCCTTCCAGAAGACAAGCGACTGAGGTACTGTCATTTTGATTTTCCAGACAGAAAATCAATTTTTTTGTTGGCAAAACTGAAATTTTCCTCCAGGAAAATTTTAATTCTGCAAAAAGGATATTTTCTGTCAGAATAACCATTTGATGTAAAACTCCTGACCAGTTCATAGGACTTCATTACCCCATGTCTCTACCCAGGTGAAATGAATTTCATCTGCACCGATTTAGGATGTTAAGTAGTAGAGAAGGTGATTTTCAAAAGTGCCTACAGAATTTGCAGAAGGTCACTAGAAAGTCATTGGTGCTTTGTGCTCTAACACCCCTTAGGCACTTTTGAAAATTTCCCTCTGCAATCATATTTTAAAGGAGTGTGACTTATGCTTTAGAAGATGAAGGGATCTCCAAACTGTTTACACTCTTGTGTTATAATTCGTGCTGCAGCCCAGTACTGAACAGATCAATACACCCCACAGGAAAAGGAAGTGTGTGGAAGAGGGCCATTGAGCACTGAGCATTTCCCCCAATGAATCACAATTACAAGAACACCTGTGCTAACTAACTTTGTGCTGATCCACTGGGAAAATCTGAACAGTGCTCAGTAGCCCTCAGAAATTCCCATTTGTTATCTGTGGTGGGTTGGCCTGTGGTCACACATTGGGTTACAGAGTAAAATACAGAAGAACATTGATTCAGGATATCTTAAGAGGATTGTTTTTTGGTCATTTGGTTGTTTTTTAACTCTATTTTCAAGGTACCTGCTTTGTGATAATCTCAATTCATATATCTTAGTTTCCATATTTATGATGAGCTGGTTTGAAATAGCTGCACATTAGCTTTATATGTATTTTTTAAATATAGCAAGGACCCACACAAAAGCTATGGAAATATTAGGAAAAGTACAATTTGTTAATAAGCACTGCTAATAAATTACAGCTGCACATCATACAACAGCTAATAGGAGAGAAAATATAATGCCCTGTAACAGTGAGGAATAAGTGCCTAATGCTTTAAAACCATGCTCCCTTGCTCATCTGTTATAACAGCTTTAGATATTTTAGACACTCAACAACTTCAGTATTTGTGTGTCATGAAGACAGGCATTCAACAAAAACTCTAAGGCCAAGCAACAGCATAGTAAGGTGCTTTAATCAGGAGAGAAACTTAAGATGATTGTAGGAAATTAAATGTATAACTGGCCCTTGTGCTTTAGGACATTTTTATTCCACCGGTTCTCAATCTTTTTTTAGACTCAAGGCACCCCTCTATACCTTTTGTGAATTGAGTGGCACCCAATTTCAAAAACTAATTTATATATTACAGTGCTTGCATCCTTACACAAGGGCTGGGCAGTAGGAATGCGGAGCCACCCAAGGCAGGGACAAGCCTGAGCCTAATTTACCTGCTTAATTTATCTGCTTATCTCCTCACAACTCACTTATTTCCTCACACCTTGCAGCACCCTTCAACAGATCTGGCAGCACTGCAGGATACCCCAGTAGAGAATCATTGCTCTATTCAAATGCAATCATATTTTTGTGAGTTCCATAGGCTTTATCTCCACTATTCAATGGTAATAACATTGCTGTAAAACAACCACAGCTTGTTTTTCTAGGTAAGACAGTAATTAGCAACTACTTTCCTAGGCAAACTTATCACTGGGGGCGTTAAAATATGCCTGTAACAGAACCATCTCACTCATCTTTTGAAGTTCAATAAAATGGAATAATGCTGACTAAACACTGCCCCATCACGGTAGTCTGTAGAATGGCCAACAAAGTCCTCATTATAGTCTTCCACACTAAATGAGGCTGGAAAGCCCCACTACTCAACTCAGATGACCTTAGGTGGTCAATAGTCCTACCCCATCCTGGAAAAAAACAGGGAACTTGTGCTTTTCAGACCTGTAAACTTTGACTTCATTCAATAGCATGATGGGAAATGTAGTCCAATGGCTGTCTGCAAAAGATTTAACTTTTCTTATATAATTGTAGACTTGCACATCTCAAATCTTTTAAAGGAAGCTGAATTACTTCTCCACCCTTTCTTCTCAGCTGGACCACTCCATTCACCCCACATTTTCTTTGATGAAAGAGCTATTGAACATGAAATGCAGCAGGGCAGGATTAAAGTAATATCCTCTCATTTCACACACAATAGTGCTTCCCTCAGTTCAAGTTGGATTAGGTCACAACCAAATTCAGTTGTTTTAGTCACCTCTGTGAAAGATTTTATCTGGAAAAACAAGCAAACAAATAGCATGTATGAAAATGAAGCAAGGGTTTCACTATTTATTTCAATATACATAATCTTTCCAATCTCTTCTTCAATAACATCCTTCCAAACAGTGTTTCCTGCTTTTCAGCATCACTGGATGGGCAGGAATGTTGCTAATACTATCCTTACTCCCGGGCCCTCCCAAATACTTAACATACTCCTTTGTGCTGCTGAGACAAGGTAGCACAAATCATCCAGCAAGTAAAGGAAAACAGGAGGGATTCTCAAAGCATTGACTGAGACTCTTGTTGTTGCTGCTGCTGCTTTTGCTTCTGAAAGAAAGAGTCCTGAAAGCCTGCCTAGGAGACAAAGTGGGGCAGAGGAAATGTGGCAATGTATTTGTAGGGGGTTTGGGGCAAAATGACAATGAGTTGAGCAGGGGTGCACATGATGTTTAGGCATTTAATTTAGGCAGGTCTCCACATATCCCCCATGCACATCTTAATCAATTTGCAACATTCCACCTCTTTTAGTTTGAGGACTTACTTGATTGGAGACTGTTAAGCACTCTAAGTGTGCCACAAGTTCTTCCTTCTGATTAAAATGCAGACTGGCACAGAGACTGCTAGCCTCTGAGTTTATAGATTGACCAGGGCATCTGCAGAGCAAGCATCTTTGTGCTGCCCCATCACTGAATTTCATGCTGACCTTGAAGCATTGCATTTGATAAAGCTGAGAGTTAGTTCTATTTCTATTTCCAGCTTTGTTTGGAGGATCCCAGAAAAGAGAGATTTGCACTTGTGGTACGACACAACAGTGGCTGATTCTTGTAATCTGTAACCTTCAAAGGAGAAAAGAGATGCCTTCCCCCTTTCCCCTCCCTCCCCACATCATGACTTGTGTTTAAATAAAATGATATGTATAGAATGAAACACATGTGTCCAGTGATGACTCCATCCATCTGGTTGTGTGGGGAGGGTAGAGGGGCTATACATTGGAAAGCCTGCCATCTTGGCATCTGCTAAACTTTTATGATAGTGATGATCTCACTATAGCTTTTAAGTGAGGATTCCTACCCCTGGGAAACATGCGTGGCACCATTTTATGAAATTTCCTTTAAAGCATTTCCAATCCAGCTGGTGACAAATGAATACACAATATTTTCTCACACTGTAACATCTAACACATCACAGTTATTTTTTATTCTGCCTGTAAGATATTATTCTAAGATACCATGGTTTAGTAACTTCTGGCAAATGATTATCAGCACTGGCCCAGCTGTAATTATATGTATATGTATATATAATATATATATATATATATATGTATATTTATATATATATGTATATGTATATTTATGTATATATAATTTTATTATATATGTAATAAAAGTTTCTCTTGAAACCTTCATAGTAATTTTGATTTCAGCAACGTATGCATAAAGCACACACGTTTAAAGTTTAATTATTTTCCTAAATAAAAATAAGCTTAGATGTCTTCAAGTGTTTCTTTGGCTCAGTACCAAAGATGTCTAATGATCTCTTGAAACTAGATATTCCAATGCAAAACCAACAGGTATTTCACTATCCTAGTAAAGTATCCTCGTAGGTGGTAGCAGGATGGTGATAGTTTCTTAGAATGGCTTATACATAAAACACAACAGCAGCTGCAGCTACAAAACATACTAAACAAGTCCTAAGATAAGCCATCAAAAGCAAGGAAATTCTGATTTCTAGTCGAGGCCTGTGACATTTACAGGGCTATCCAAGAATACATGGGATGTTATACAGCACTGTGCATCATTATTGTGGAAGTCATTGTTTCCCTCATTAGTGCTCTAGATCTGTACATTACTTCCATTGCAGGTCATGCCCTTAATGCTGACAGTCCATCCTTAACTCACCCTTTTGTGCCTAGGTATTGCTGCAAATTTGCTACAGTACGTGACATCTCACACTTGAAATTTCTGCAATATTTGAAGGCATGTATCCCATTCAAATGTACCACTTATCAGCTCAGAGGTCATCAGGAGACCACTAAGAAGATATGGTTTTCTGATACATATCTGAACTAAAATTTGATATAATTTCATTTGTAAGTGTTGTTTATTGTAATATTTATGTTGTAGTTTTCTGCAGGGCTTTTAATTTTATTCCAAATGACCTGCATTTAGATACCATTTTTGTAACATAGTTTGAATAGTTTTCTTAAGAAAATAGTAATACATTTTCCAAATAAATAGATAAATAAGAACATGAGTTCAATTAAATGAAATGAAAAATGAAGTAAAAGCTGTGATGTTCAAATGTCCTCAACTTTGTTAGTTTCAGTTGAAGACATAATGTTATCACATTGTAAACATGTTAGTCTTTGATTGTCAATGCAACTCAAGCCAAGTGGTTACAGCTTACTGTTAATTGTAAAAACCACAACAATTTTGATTGATATAGTACCATCCACTAATAGAGAAGTTAATATGTAGGCATTGATATGTCAGAGCAATCAGGACACATTACATACATTCATAATTTCACTTTATATATCTGTAAAATTATTGACATAATACATTATGTGGGCTCTTTTGGTGCACAAAGCCACTGTAAAATAATGAACATTCCAATGTTCATATATATAAGGCCCTGAAAGATTCAATATATGAAAAGAAGTTACTTTTCCCATGGTAATAACTCATCTACACTTTTAGTATCAGAAGGCCTGAGGACAATGTGAGAATTAGGAATAAAAGTTGAATAGGGAAACCCATTTCCATAAGGTGCCTTGATATTTATCTAGATTCTACATTTTTCTCCCTCCAACATATGTGCATTTGTTTGCACTAATTGCTTCTAGTTTGACAGATAACCTGAGATCTATTTCTTTCAATAAGAAAGGGTGCACCTACATGTGCGTCTACTTGCTGAATGAAATACTAACTAAATGCACAGTAACTACACTTTCTGCATAGTAGTGCCAGCACACAGGTTTTTAGTGATGCTTACTGTGCAATAACCTAATACTACGGCACGGTAGTATATGAGCATGGTTTTTGCCCGGCACTCTACTGCGCAGTGTTATTAGGCTACTGCACATTAAGTATCTCATGTAGATGTGCCCAAAACAATGAAAAACTGAAACAATTATGTGGTCAAATGTAGAAACAAAACCAACCAAATTCATTCAAGAAGTTTGCAATGCAATAAATGCAATGCAATAAATGTTTTAAAATGTTTTTCAAAATTAAGTTTTGTGGTTTTGTTCAAAAGGAACAAAGAACAAGAAATGTACAAGGAAACTTTTTCTGACAGCTGATTGCCACTGAGACAATGTATCTTCTGAATCCAATGACATTAAGTGAGATCAGAGAACCAAATAAACATAATGGTAATGCATAAAGCTTAATGGAATTAATTAATTCTATTTTGAATTTCAGCTTTTCCATATGGCTTCAGATTCAACAGAAGCCTGTCCACACTGCAACTGGCAAGTGTCACAGCTATACATTGTATATGTGAATGGGGGCTGGTCTGAAACAAAACATAGAATTCCAACACCTCTGAAATTTGAGGACATTCACAGGTATATATCTATTTTGTGCCTCAAATGCATCTTTGATACTGACTACTAAAACATGTTAATAATTGTTCATCTACATTCCTCTTTGGATCAGTCTTGCATTAGCTTTAGCTCACACTCTTGATTACTGCACTTAGTGTAAGATTAATAGTCTCAGTGCTGGATCCTTAGTTGGTCTAAATTGGAGGAGCTCCTTTGATGTTACCTAGTGCCACACTGATTTAGCTCAGCTAAGCATCTGGTTCTTAATGCCCTCAAATTTACATTTTCTTTTTGTGGTTAACTAGAGTAAAATCAAAATAGCAACCTAAAACACTGCTTCATGCACCACATATAAGAAAGATAGTGACTAAATGGATATACAGTTTATAAAATAAACCTAAAAAGATGTTCTGCAGGCTGAGAACTTCTAGACTCACTTTTGATGCTAAGAGAATTTTTATGATCAAGTTATAAATCCCTCAAAAAGGGGGGTTGTAAAGAAACTCTGATATACCTTTATCTATAATGGCACAGCTGGGGGCTGCTATAATAATCCTTTTTCTTTCATGTGGCCATCTGGAGGCCTATTAAAACTAGTATCTAAAACAGACTCCCCAAGTGTGGTGAGTTTGCCAGCTTCTACTAAGTCACCAAAATAAGGGAGTTTGCCCTGCTGTTGGGTGAAGTGGTCCTCCACAGAGGGAAGAGAACTTGACCTCTAACCTTTTCCATTGTGAATATGTTGTGTACTGGTTGATTTTGATACAAACACTGTAATTGTGATGAAACCTACAGCTAGGTCTATTCTGCACTTCTGGGCTTGTATGATGAGATGGAAGAGACTGGGGATTCCAGGAATGGGGAACATTGAGAATTTAATGAAGCATCATGTTTCAACTGGAAAAAAAAATCCTGTTTTGATTTGTGTGTAAAGCAGCTATGAAATATTAAAATAATATTGCAAGATTTTAGTTTTGTTGCTCAAATACAATTTTTATATACACACAGGCAAACATTCAGTACTACAACACCTTTTCGTCCAAACTATCATCAGAGAAATCTATATTGGACAGTGGAAATGAAATTAAATAATTGTTTGGTCTCCCTTTACTCATTATAAAATTACAAACAGCATGGTGTGGAATTCACTCATAATACATATTGAGTCAACTGTGTCTGGATAGCATGTGTCCAAAATAAAGTCCTTTCAGTAGGCTCATTAACTATCTTGTTCAGTAATGTGGTTGCATCCTATTAAACCTGATATATCAAAAAAAAAATTAAGTTGCTGTCTCAAACTGCACTAGAACTCAGATCTAGGACCAAATAAGATGCATTAATTGCTTTACTGCTTCACTGCAAAGCCACTCTTAAAACATAATTCCTTAATGAAGTCCGTTAATTTGTTCATGGCAGTACACAAGCTGTTCAAAATGACACAGAATTGCACTCTGTTTTCTAACCCCTGCAGTTTCTTCTGTTAGTCACTCTGTCTTGTGTTGTTATCCCATGGATAGTAATTATTTTATAGTGGCTGTAATTAGGAGAGAATTAGGCTTGGTAAACAAAACCTGCCTTCTCCTGTTAATAGCTAAGGATAATAAATTTGGCTCTGACATTCACTATATTTGGACAAGGCTTGGCCTACTTCCAGTTTTCCCAATAAGAACTTTATTATATAATTATGCCTTAGAGGGGCTCATATTACAAGGTAATTTTTTTTGTAAAGACACATATTGCATGGCTTCCAGCCAGTAAATGATATACTGTAATATATGCCTCCAATAAATGTTTTAAACAAAATCTCTCTAAGCAATATCCTGCTGGAGCTGCACACTGCTATTCAGTATATATTATTTACAGGAGTTTTTCATAATGCAAATTATTTTCTTTTGCTCACATTGCCCAACGTTATAACAAGTGTCTAAAAAGAAGCCTTGGATTATTTTTATCAGCAAATGACATGCTTAGATTCTTAACTTATCATATCTCTGTTGCTTTAGGAGGGTTTTTATATTTCTTTTTATTCTATAAGTAAAGTCACAGTTTTGTTGACATGTATTTAAGTGTAGCAAGTATTTAATTTTCTATTTTCAGCATGAATTAAAAAACAGCCCTTTGTTCCATCTTTCAGCCCACACACTAATGCATCATCTTCTATGCTCCCCTTTATTTTATCCTGTACCTTTTATGTAAAATACAACTTAAGTTAATACACAATAGCACAAAATACTATTCCAGAGGAGTCAATCATAAGCTAAATAGAAAAGGAAGGGTTTAACATATAGAAAGGAAATGAGTGGTTGACTCAAAAGGATGGCATTTGTGTCACAAGGATGGGACAGAGATAGGACAAAGAGTGGAGAAGGGGACTGGGAAATTAAATTCTGAAATAATCTAATAAATGTGAACTCAAATACAATAATTTTATTCCCATCTCATATCATTGAATTATCACTGCAAATCATATGCTGTTCTTTTATAACATATAACAAACGTGCTAAGTCTGAGAAGACCTCTGCAAAATAAGTAAGTATCATGACTTAGGGCCAGACTAACTGCCATATTTAGGATCAGGCAGGAATTCTACCCCATGTTCAGACTGGCATGGACTGCAGGAGGTTTTCACCTTCCTCTGTAGCAGGGGGCATGGCCCTTTACCTGGGATCTCTTGAGAGTATATTAACAATCTTTTTAAAGAAGCAAGATGTTGGCTGCCATGTTCCCCCTACTTTACTTGTGGCAGGTTAGAGTGTTGTGTCTTGTATTGTGTCAGGGTTGATGTTAGTTTTATTAAGAGGTTAGATTATAGATTATAGATTTGTATAGAATGGTTTGTATAGGGATGATCCTGCCTTGAGCAAGTGTTTGGACCAGATGACCTATCCATTCCAGGCCTACTTCTCTATGATTCTATGATTATATTTGCTATACAAGGTATAAACTGAGTCAAAAAGAGCTTAGATCTTTGCAAGGCAGCAATACAATCCAGTAATTCTGATTTCCAGTTCTGATCAGCAACACACAGGTCCTCTGACTTCACGTCATCATGCTAAATTTAATCTATTTTCCAGAATACAATGTTGATAATGCTGGTGGCATTTGACCTAAAAAAAAAATACCACAAGAAGGTTGAATAGACTGGGCACTGGATATGTAATCTTGCAAAACGAATATATTTAGCATATTTTAGTGCACTTTTTAAAAAGTTATACTCTGTTTCATGAGGACATTCAGTTGAGTATTGTAAGTATATACACAGTATTCATTTCCCAGGGTAATACGTGTCAGGAAGATCAGGGACATGTGCCAGGATTGTGCTATCTACTATAGCAGGCCAGTGTATTCCTGCATATTGAAGAAACGATACACATATTACCTTTAAAATACATGGGTCAAACATAAAAATGAAGAGAATCAGCTATATTAAAATGTAAAAACAAATCGTACCACTTTTTAAATGACTGAAATAATGTTAATGTGTACATACAGACATTGTAGTAGAAATGTGCTTTAGATTTTTAGCTATTGCAACACTAAAAATTAAAAATATTGAACTAAATGCAATCATAATGTAAGTGCACTAGACACATGTAGTGGAATAATTTGGCCCAATTACAACCTGACAAGGGGTCAGAAACAACAAAAGGCCACGCACTGAATTTTGATATTAAGAAGCATCAGAAACAGAAAAAGGACCATTATTCAAACAGTCCATTCTTCTTCCAATCTGTCAACATTTTCAGTAATGGTACACACAGTTTAATCTTCAGTACTTTATTCAGGCCAAATATTTTTATGGCCAGAGACATTATCTTAGTCTACATTCCTTGGGAGACTATGCCATTGTCCATCAGAACAACATCCTTGTTGCTTAAGTACACTTTTATCTTTATACTTTTGACATATTTGTAGAAAATTATCACACTTAACGTAAGTTATTTTTAACTGTATAATTAACTAGTTCTTTTAATGATAAGTCCTTATAATCATTTTTGTTTCTTTTCTCTGAATTCCTTCAACCTCTTAACATCTCTCTAGAGTCAGAAGCAATGGTTTATATAGAGGCTAGTGGCTAGTAAGTGGGTCCCTTTCTCTTCCATTGGCTCATGAAGAGGCTGCATGCATTGGATAGTAGCACAAAGGCAGTAGGAACTAACTGAGTTGGAGGAAAATGAGTTTCCTTTTTAGGAAGAGACTTTGTTTGATGGACAGAGGAGGACTCACTCTTTGCAGTCCTGAAAGTAGGTGGCTTGACTGGCAGTTCTTTTGTGTCCTTCTTTTGCCTCTTCTTTTCTAGGGGATGGGGTCATACAACTGTCAGTCTTTTAGGTTAGGAAGTGAGACATGCAAGTAAGCATTCTATTTATTTTTCAACCATCACTGAATTAAGAGGCTTTTAATTATTTTATTTGTATCTCTCTATAACCACAATATCTTAGGCAACCATTACCATGGTATTACAAGAGTCAATAGCTAAAGATATCACTTAAGAGAAGAGATAAAGATATAATTATGTATTGTGTCCTAAACCACCCCAATCTGTGGACCTTTAAAGCTCAAGTACCTGAAAGTGACAATTAAGGAGAAGTTAAAGGTGTATGTTGTAGTTTCCTCCAAGAAGTGACTGGACATAGGCTTTGATATATGATCAGGAGAAGCCTGTTCCAGCACCTAGAATGCCCTGTTACTCATCCAGGAGGTGACAACCAGTGTATAGTATTTAATCATAAGTAGTGTAATAGCTTTTAGGGGAAAGAAGGTCATTGAGAATACCAAAGCTTTAAGCAAGAATAAAAACAAACATAGCTATTTGCAGCCTGAGCAGATAGGAATTCAGCATGACATGACTCATAGGTAGTAGGTAAATCCTCACAGAATTATAGAAAGTAAAGATGAAAAAGACCGATTGCATCACCTGCCAATATGGGGTTTTCCTTGTATCCTCATGTACTTGCTCCTTGCTTTGCATGGCCAGATATAATGAGCACACAGACATATAGCACCCTGAAATATAGTTACACCCTGAAATTCTAGTGTTTATGGCAAAAAAAGGAGAATCCCAGGATGGAATTGTTTGTAGCCTCTACATATTTCCAAGAAGCTTTTCACTAACTACCAGCAATACCCTGAATTGGCCAGGGTGAGCCAAATAAAGCTCTTATCTACAGGTCTCCTTGGTTAGGAATGGTCAAAACAAAAAGATGACAAAATCTAGGTTTGGAGGAGAACTATAAGGTAGGGTATCACTTGCACGTGTATAGCAAGGTAGTCCAAACAGTCCTGGGAAGTCTCCTGGCTCCTTTTGCCAACAAGAAGAGTGATAGAATTGCAACCTGGCAACAACCCTGGCAACAACTAGCAGTGGCACACATTTGTGCCACTGCTATTTGTCCCTAGGGAAATGAAAGTTCCCACTAATGGAGATGCACGTGGGGATATAGCTGGCAAAAAGCTTTTTAGGTACTAGCATAGCTCTGTGTTATTTGGAAGATCCCTGAGTGCTCTAAGTTGTGTCTGGGGCCAAATCAGACCCTGGGCAGTCCCAATACTGGGAGTAGGATGTAAAAATGGAGCACAGGCATTTTTGTCAAGTCACTGAGTGAAGTGCAGGACACAGACTGACCAGGCATTAAGCCTGCTTTGTTTGAAATAGAGTAATTTTTTTAAGCTATGGAAAGTGAGCACAGTGAGCAGTAGGGGACCCAAAGCTCCTTGTATCATCATACTAAAATGAGATAAAGTGAAGAGATGTGAATGAAGAATATCAAACATTAAACAACATCCCTGTGTGCAAATATAAAGTGCAAACTTGGGGGCACACAGAAGTGCAGCTCCCTGTTGTAACCGAGAATGCTTTGCAGGAAGCATTCTGAGGTTCTGAGTTACAACAATCCCTCGGGCCAAACAGAAGTTCACTGTTGGTTCCAGTGGGGAGGGAAATCTAGTTGCTGGCTGGGATCCTGCATCCAGTTTCCCCTAGTAATGCCCCCTCCTTTCTCCCAGCTGTTCCTGTTTCAGAATGAGAGGGGGGAAAGGGAGGAGAGAGAGCTCATTCTAGGGGTTCCCCAGCCAGTGCTGGAGGGTGGGGTGGATGTACTGGGGCTGAAATACACCTGCCCCAATACACTCACCCCACCCTCTAGTGGGGGCTGAAGAAACCCCAGACCAAACTCCCAACACTCCCTTTCCCCCTCTCATTCTGAAAACAGCTCAAGGCTAGGAGGCAGCACAGACACAAGTTACATAAAACACTTATGTTTTGAAAATCTTCATCTGGCCCCTCCTGAAATGAGGGTTCAGATTCTCACCCAAATGGCCATTTTTGAAGCAGTCTGCAGCTATTCACTTGTGTTTGGTCAACGCTATAGACTGCTTTGTGTGGCCAGATCGGGCCAAAATTGTCATTTCTGTCTGTGCTCTTTATTTTAGATGACGACTTAAAGACATATGGTTTGTTGGGAAAAAAGACTGAAAAGGGTAAGAATGAGATATGATGGGGCCCTTATGATAAATATTAGGGGATAAAGGGTTTTATCTGGGAAATATATCCATAATAAGTATATTGGTTCTTGCCCCATAACTAGTAAGCCATCCTAAGGACAAGAGAATAGCAGATGGTTTATGCTGCTCATTGAAGCATACTTACTTTTTTTTTCAAGCAAGCGTATGCCAGCTTTCTAGCAGCTATGAAAGTTGGGGAGGAAAGGCCTAAATGATGTGGACTCTAATTTTTTGATTTACCACAAAAGGCTTTCAGGCAGTTAGCTTTGTAATACATCCTTGGCTAGATGTCTGATGAAGACAGTCATTTATAAACGTGTAAAATTTCTCCAGCTCCACACTGGTCAGGTCCTATTTAAAGTAATTGCTTCTGTTCCTGACCCATCTATCTGTAAACACATCAGACTGACAGCTTGCTTTTCTCACAATGCCCAATAGGCATAGGGACAACAGCACTCCTTAACAAAGGCCTTTCTCCCTAGCTTTTGGCTAGTCCCTGTGATGCCAGACAAGAGCATTGTTCATGACTCTGATCCTGTACAGCTTGCAGGTGTACAAATTTAAGAGCAGTTTCTTCTTTTCACACACCCTAAAGATCAGTGTGCTCAATCTTAAAGGGAACTAAAAAAAATCTGATTTGTTTAAAGTTGGTCAGTGCCTTATCAACATAAATGACATATTACTAGAACTGGCTAAGAGCCTCCTCAGCTTACATGATATATGCTTACATTTTTTAAAATAAAGGATTGAGGTGTGGATTTGGTTCGTATTTGTGCCTGTTGTCTGAGGCAGGATGGTTAGAAAATACAAGCTGCAAGTTTAGTCACGCCATGTGATACCCCAATAAAATCACTTGGCTCTTCTAACTGATGAAATATCAGATTTTTCTCTTTATAAAAGTTTTGTAGCCAATGCATTGAAGTAATGGTGCAGTATTCTTTAGGAAAACCAATGCACTTGGGGGAGAAACAGCAACACAGTAGATTGAAATTCCTGACAGAAGCACGAGTAACATCAGCATATTTTTCAAGTTTCTAGGTGATGGCATTGGCTGGTGACTAGTTTGATCAGTCACACACTATGTGTGAACTTGAAGGATCAGAGTAGCATTACGAGTGTGTGTTTTACATTTTAATACTTTATGGACAGTAATAAGATGCTATAGAATACTTGTGTGTGGATCTGAACCAAAGCACATAAGCAAACCCCACCCCCGCACATACAGGTGAAAGTCCCTAATGATAGGAAGGTTAATAAAAGGGGAAAAAATGGCTTGTGTTGAATGCCAGTTTCTGTCCACATCTCAGATTGGTACTTAGGGGGATGTTTTACTTAACCATTTCTGTCCCTTTGCAGAGGTGAGAGAGATGCTGTTAATAACCAAGACTGTCCCTGATGATGGCAAGTCTAATTACAGGAGAAAAAAACCCAAGAAAGTAGAATGAAAGAAAAGGTTTGTGTTTTTTTTTCCCCTGGATGTCAGTTTATTACCAGCCTGACACTGTAACTTTAAGGGTCATTTCTCTGCAGTCACTAAAATACCAAAACAAGAGGAAAGAAGAGCATAGGCAGAAGGAAAAGCAAAAACCCTCGATAGTTGCCTTCTCAAAATAATTCTTCCATAATAATAGCTTGTAAAAGATGCCCCCGCAAAGATATGCACTTTTAATTGCATTCCATTCCCTTAAGAAAACTTATATAGAGGAAAGAATTATTTGAAAGGCACTGAAACTCAAAGCTATGTAAAATATTTGATTAAAATATTTTTATCATTTTTTTCTAGAAAAGCATTATGAGATTGTACAGAAAGATCTCCTTAACCCATTTGTGTCACATCTTAATGCAACCTTACTCTGGTTTTCAACTTTTCTCCCCATAAAACAAGTTCCTATATATTTGTTAAAGTCAAATTCAAACCACAACGTCTAGATCCACAATTCAAATACATTCACTGTTCAGATGTATGATTATGGAGAAAAGTTTCTGAAACTGGGATCTGGAACTGCGTTTGCATTTCAAATGTCCCTAGAGTCAGCACTGATCAGTTACGGGATTTTAGTTCAGGTCCATATCAGTTTATTGTGCAGCTCAGCAGTAATCTGCAATTAGCACACTTACATTAGCATGCCAACATCAAAAAGTTACTCCTCTAGGTATGTAGTTTTTATGCAAAATATCATCTACACACACATATCTAAGCTTTTGAGCAAACATTTATTTATAACCTATTTGCATTAGGAAATAAGCCCTAGTTATTTCCTATTAAACACCTAAGTCCTTCAAAGAGAATCTACGTGCATTCCATCCCAAAAGATGGATGTTTAGTAAAGTGACATGTTCAAAAACAGTGAATTTAATGGAACCCACTTTGCAGGTTTAACTACAACAGGCATCATACATGACATCATAACTCTGTAGGATAACTTTTTGTGGATCGTTCCCAACCCATGTAAAACAATGATTGTTCGTGTTCATGATCACTCACTTTCCAAGTTCTATGCACCCTGACACTGGGGAACCAGCTCTTAAACAGACTCAGTTTAAATGAAATAAGACATAGACAATTTTGTTTAATTATTTGGGAATTTGCATTCAAGTATGAGACTTTGTAGCTACTTTAAACCTTGCCAGGGAACAAAGAAGAGGGAAGGAGACTCAGAGCTTAATCCATAGCCCTTTGACATCAAATAGCATCTTTGCATTGCTTTCATTGAGCTCTGGATCAGGCCATAACTTCCTCAAGGCAGTGACAAGATCTTTCCTAGACCATGCAGGGGTCTTAAGCTTCCCCATCCATTCAGTTTGATTTTTCACTATTTAATGAATCTCTTCATCCTGTTCTTATTCTCAGCTCTCAGCTACACAGATATTAGCACGGCATTCACTAGTCAATGGACGAACACTGACATCCATCTTTCAAAAGAGACACACAACTGAGGCCACTCGGTCCATTAAAGATCCCCTGGCACTTTTTGGAACAGTAAAAAATGCCAGCATCCTGGCCAAATTCCAGCCTCTGTAATTACATTCTATCCATCTATATTCCCCTTTAGTTTCTGATGGAGAAATTAGATCTCAATTTCTGCCACATTGTTATAATTAATTCTTCATTAAAGTATTAAAAAAACTACAAACATCAAACATGTACACTAATGTCACAAAGAGACAATGTCATTCCATTGTCTGCTATTAAAAGCAGAGACCACAACCTTCTACTCCCAATAAAGTACATATATCACACTCCATATGGCCTTTTTCTACTAACCAAAAAAAAAAAGCTAGAATCAAAACCTCCCTGACTGAAATAAACAAGATGTAACTATGATTGATTTGTAAATCTTAACTTATGTTCTTCAAGAAAATAGCTGTAGTCTTTCCACCCTATTGTCCTTGAATATCCTCTGGTGCTGCTGAGCTACAGGAGCCTTGCCCATTGTTGTTACTTGAGTACCCTCTCATTTCAGTCAAGTTTTGGAGCTGAGGTAATAAAAATGCATTTGGTCTCCAACTGCCACAGTTCTGCCTGCTACACTGCAGAGTCTTAGAGGATGTCTCAGTAGAGCCAATACACTCAAAAATACAGTTTCTGGTGAGTAAGCCTCTCTCTGGTGAGTAAGCAGTCATCTCTTCATATTCCACATACAGGAGTTTAACAAGTATTGCGAGATCCATAACAGTGAGTAGGGCAGTTCTAATTAAACAGAGATTTGAGGACTCTTCTTCCAAAGCAAGTATCATATCTAGAAAAGTGCCATTTTAAGTGACTACTGCAGAATAAATCCCTATATATCAGGGTATAGAATTACAGAGTATGAAACTACAAATTTCTCACATGAAAATGTTCTAAAGATACACTACTGAAGTTGTCCTAGCCATGACAGAACAAATCCAGAACAAATCCCCCAAACCCTTAGGTATTGGCAAGAGTATAGCAGATGTTAATGTATAGCCTAACCCATGATGACAGATACTGGGTGAAAATGACATTTCCTTTACTTCTCAGTCTCTAAAAATATAGATATCCTAAGTATGCAGTGAAGACACTATAAAAATTTAAAAATGAAGAATGCAATCCATTCAAAAGCTTTTCTAATTCTAACCCAACCATGCAGTTGTTCCAATAAGAGGTATCATTGCTTTTCATACATTGTCTAACATTTTTGTCCCATGCAAATAAAATCTTAAAATACCTTTCTGACTTCTAAAGCATGGAATCCAACTTCTCCTAAAGAAGACAGAGGTCTAGAAAGATTGATGGTCTGATCCAGGTGATACACAGCTTTGGAACAATTTGGAATGGGGGTTACAGGATAACTATGTCTCTGTGGAATACAGTGAAGGGAGGCTCAGCCATTAAAGCCTGCAGCTTGCTCACTCTTCTTGCAGATGTGATTGTGATTAAAAAGCCTGTCTTTGGTGACAGGTGAAATAAAGAGCACTCCTAAGGGCTCAGAGAGCAAGTCCATTAACTTTATCAGTACTAGATTGAGATCCCACCTCTGTATAGGCTTAAAAAGCAATAGAATTATATTTGCCTGTCCTTTAATGGTGCACTGTCTGAAATTGGTACAGTTGTCAACTGTAGGGTGGTACGTAGAGATTACAGACAGTTGCAAATAACATTTTCTTGGTGTCTGTGCACACAGTAAGAATTTTTGTGCTTTTGCAGAACATACTACTTCAGTTGGCCTCCATACCATGCTCTATGCCATGAACAGGAGTGCTTTTAAGCAGTGATTCAAAGTATAAGATTCTTTTTGTGCCTAAAGGTATGACGGCAGCTGAAAAAGTTTAAGAGAACTCTTGCCTCAATTCAGTTGTTCCATACACCAATGGTTTCTGACCCAGGCCCGAGCAATAAGTATGGCCTACACTCTGTTTTGATGATTGTGTACATTCTTTTTGTGGTACACTGGGCATGTCTACATGTTCATTAATGCACTGTTGTTAATGCGCATTAAGTTTAGTACTTGTGCGCTACTGTGCAGTAGTGCCAGCGCATGGCTATTTAGTGATGCTTACTGTGCAGTAACCTAATACTGCTACACAGCAGCATATTAGCATGGTTTTTGCCCAGCACACTACTGTGCAGTGTTATTAGGCTACTGCATGGTTAGCATCTCATGTAGACACATCCACTGGCTGTCATTTTCCTTCCAGGTACTAGTTATGGATGAAGTAATGGGATTAAAAGAAGCAATTGGCATGATAGTGAGAAATGTGAGAAATGTTTGCAATGAGATCTCTTAGCCTATGGAATTATCTCCTTTGTGAAAATGCAAAATTGGATTTCCTGAGACATTGACATTGAAAAGCACTCAGGAATATTTTGCAGAAAACAATCTAACACTAGGTATCCTAACCTAGTTTTTTCCTTCTTTAATTTCTATGACTGTCATACAAAGCCTGTGAAGTGCTAGAACAGAATGAAAGGCACCATATAAATGCAAGTCGTTACTATTTATCATTATTCTTTTTTTCCTCTCAGCTGGCAATGCCACTCTGATAGCAGAGGTTACCTTACATGAGAACCAGTCCCCTTCTTACAGTGAAAGTATGCACTGTAATGTTACCAGCTTCACCAAGCCTCAGATGCAACAGTCTGAAGGTTAGACTTGGACTAGGGTCTTCCAAGTACCATTATCTTATTCGCTGAGGCAGTAAGATTCATGTTACTGTATGTTTTTATACAATAAACCCCGCCATCCAAACTACTTTATATCTAGCTACTTATACACACATACATTCTTCTCTTGAAGCCCTGACATGATTGACACTCTCTGAGACCCAAAGTTGGAGTGAAGAAGTGCACAAATGATGGTTTCCTTAGCAACGGAACTATATGAATGCTCTCCTTCCCTCCTCACTTTTCTCTGCAGTTCAGTTACTGCTTTCCACATTAGTTTACATGGGAAGCTGGAAGCTTACTGCTCAATTCAGAACTTTTTCAAATCAATGAAAGTGGGAGTTGTGTCTTTGTTTTTAATTAAGACAACTGCAATATTACATAGTTGGTGAAAGCAAGGGAATGTTACAAATCTCTACTTCATGGGTTCTCCTTGGGCAATGCAAGCTGAGCGATTTGGTCTTCATGCTAGACAATTCTTTTGGAGTGTAAGAGAAATGCTTTTTTTCTTTCTTTTAGCACATTCAATCTTTTCCCTATTGTTTGTGAAAGATGCACAAAGATGTCTAGAGATGGAATTTGGTGAAACTGGTTATATGCAAGTTGCTACTGAATGTACAATCTAAACAAATGAGAAAGAATAGACTTTTTTTCTTTAATCCCTTTCATTTACAGTAATCTTGTAACAAGAGAAAGCGAACAATTCTTAGAGGGCACTGACAGACATGCAGTTCCCTGGTGTAATTCATGGTGCTTCACAAAAAGTGCCATGAGTTGCAACAACCCCCTGACACAAAAGATGTTTACTGTTGGGGGGGGGGGGAGATCAAGCTCCACTTTGGAGCCAATCCAGTGGAGAGAGGGTTTGTAACCTGCATTCTCTCTCTCCTAGCCCCATCCCCCCACCCCCCCCAGCGCCGGTGCGATCTTCAGGATGGGAAGGGGAAGAAGGCAGGGGAGGGAGTTCTGATCTGAGGTTTGCCCAGTCGGAGGGGAGGGTGAAATTGGAGCCCCCCTCCCCCACAAGGTGAAGCTTCTCCACTCATCCACCCACTCCCTCCTCAAGCGCAGGCTGGGCAAACCCCAGACTGGAGCTCCCTCCCCTGCCTTCTTCCCCCTCCCATCCTGAAGACAACACGGGAGCTGGGGGTGGGACGAGGGGGCTAGGAGAGAGAAGATGCAGGTATGGAGCGTCTCTCCACTAGATTGGCTCCAAAGTGGAACTCAATCCTCATGCCCCCCCCCAACTGCAAATGTCTTTGGGCTGGGGGGTTCTGTAACTCATAGCGCTTTTTGTGAAGCACTTTTTGCTCCCTACTCACATGCAAAGAAACACAGAAGTTAATGAGCTCTGCTTTAGAGTGCCTTCATCTGAAGGCATTTCTCATTTATTAAATGACAGTTCATCTATCGCACGATTGGGCACTTCTAAAGCTCTATGCAGCCATGCACTTCTGTCAGGACATGGCTGTAGCATACTTTCAGGGGGCCCATTACAAAACAAATATAACTTCTGTTAGCATGGAGAGAGATCTTTGACCCCCCTCTAATTTACATTGAGGTTTCTACTAAATTTTGTGAAATACTTGTTGTCATCTTGCTCCCTAGTATTGTAATTTCACCAACCAGTTATCCATGATAATTTGTATCATATATAAAGAGCTGTGAATAATATAAATAAAATATTTTTCTTGTTCTAGAGAGGTCTCAACTTTCAGGGTATCCTGTCATTTAGACATGGATTAAAGAGTCTGCAACATATACCCTTTACAAGGGTAAATGAAATTTCTGCAGTATCAAATATATTTGATGAAGAGAGTTACCTATGGAGAAAAGATAGAAATAAAGGTGTTAATCATAAATATTTGGACAAAATGGAGAATGGGAAAATTCAGGAGGAATATTAAAATGTAGTCAGATCTTCAAGTAAAGTAGTGTATGCACCTTCTTGCTTTTCACAAGTTAAACCTCACTACCTCACTAACCAAAATACTAGAAATGCTTCTCTATCGGCAAGAAACAGAGTGGTTGATCTACTATCTCTAATATGTGAGATCCCATGATTAATTGCTAAAAAAATGTTCATGTTAATATCTTTTTCTGACTCTCCTGAAATGTGCTTGGCTGCCATAACACCAGTGATTTTTCAACACCAAAATGAAAAAGGAAATGGCAGACACCAAGGAAAGCATATTTCATAATTCAAGACTTTCTTTAGCTTCATTTGTAGTTGGGAGAACAGAGGGTCAGACTGGCTGACACAAGTGGCCATTTCTGGCTAGACTCTCTATGAGTACATAATTGAAATGTAAATTATTTTCCCTATATAAATAGCTCCTGATGATATCACATTTTGTAAATAGTGCTGCTTGTTTTACTAGAAAAAGCTTTGGGCTAGCTTTGACTTTTGGTTGTGTCATATCCCTGTTTATATCTCAGTGGAACATCTCTTGCCATTCCCACAAAGAATTGGGTCTGCACTTCCAAATGTTCTGATAGAATCATGTTGAATATACACCTTTTACATTCTCAGGTGGGAAAGCAAGGTATCCACACACATAGATATTACTTTTAAATCTTTATTTTTTATGTGGCCATAGTGGTGTATTTCACAGGTGGCTGATGAAGCTCATTAGAATTATTTGGAACTCCTTGGTGTTCCTTAAAAGGCAATTAAAATGAGAATGGAAATGACTGTATGTGGTCAGGTGTGCAGCTGACTGCTGCTGCTGTACAACCCACAGATTTTCCAGCAGAATATAAAAAGGGAACTTGCCACAACACACATTAAGGCAGCTGTGCCAATGGCTTTCCGAACTTCGCCACTCAAACTTGCCCAAGAGGAGCCTTAAACCTGCATCTGTGCCTGAGACTTTTGCATTAATCTTTCCAATACCATGCCATTTTTAAGCCCCTTCCAGCCTGATACTTGATTATAATGGTAATATGCTGTTTAGTGTATATCTATGGACTCTTTATTGGGAAGTATAAAACCATCAGTGTAAAAGAAAGAATCACAGCAGAGTATAAGAATTCTGATACTGTATTTGCATGTTCACCCCAGAAATAGATCTGTTGCCATATAAGAACCAAACCTAGTTCCAATTTGATTCTTTTCCCCTAGAAAGAGGCACGCAGAGTTTGGTAGAACACAGTCCACAGGGAGAAGCATCTTATGTCACTTATAAAAGCTCCTTTGGCCTTATCAAGGAATCCAATGATACATCAAACTGCCTCCAGCTAAAAGAAGGGAGAGTGCAACATAAAGGTTTTGAAGGTGAGGGGACAGATTAAGAACTAAAATGAAAAGGGATTTTTTTTTTTTATTAATAATGTTTTGTGTAAAACTAAACCTCTGCTTAGAGCATATGCTTAAGTGTTTTGCTGTATCAGGAACAGAATGCTAAGCACCTTGCAGGATCAAGTCCTCCCTGCAAAGAACATTTACTATTTGCATTTACTCTTGCCTCCCCTCTATCTGCTCACTGGACCAAAACACTGTAGAGGGACTGCCAGGAGCAGAGGGCTGAGGACAGGGGAGGAGGGGCTCAGCAGTGAGGTTGTACCCATCTTCTGCTGCTGCTCCTGCTGCTGTCTCTAGCTGGATATAGGCACAGAGGAAACCCTGGAGCTCTTCCTACCCTACTCCAGCTGTGGGCTGCAGCTACAAGGGGTGCATCCAGAGGTGAGTTGACTTTTAGTTCCCCAGGGAAAAATAACAGCAGCACACCTTGCACTGCAGCTACTTGGCCCCTGGGAATACCTGTGCCATGTGCGCTTTGGCACGTGGCAAGTTACCCCAGGGGCAGTAGGTTCTTGGGGCCTCCCGGGGGCGGCAGTGCCGGCATCCCTGCCGGGCAGAGCCTGGCTGGCAGCCACAGCACAGCTTCAGGTGGACCAGCTCCACGTTTCAGTGGTGCACACTGCTTGAGTGTGCGATGCTCCGGGGGGTGGGGGTTCTATGGGGTTTTTTGACCCCTGGATATCCAGGGGTCAAAAACACCCATGGGAACAAAAACCCAGAGCAGTGCACACTCAGGCAACGTGCCCTTACAGTGCGGAGAATGCCTGAGTGTGCATTATGTGGTGTGGTTATATGTGTTTGCGGCGCCATATACTGAACAGCCATGCTCATCTGGATGTGCCCAAGTGGTGCAAGGCTCAGCAAGGGACAGCAGCCACCATGCAGGTTCCTCTTTCCAGAGTCTTCTCACAGCCTGCCCCCCACCCTCCCTCCAATGCAGGTGGCATGCTGACTGGGACCAGGCTCTGGAAAGAGGAACCTTCACATTACTGCCAGTGTCTCCAGCTGACACAGGAAGAGAGGGAGCCCAGAGCTGTTCCTGACACTCTCCTGCCCTATGTTGCAGGGAGCTGGGCTTAACTGAGGACAGTGGTGGCAGTGGTCAGGTTCCTCCTTCCAGTGCCTTCTCCTGGCCAGTAGGGGACACTGGGGACAGAGAGAAGAGGCAAGCCACAGCAGAAACCAGTGAGAGAGATAATGCATGTTAGTGTCTGGTAACATATTCCAAATTTAAATGGCTCTGCATGCACCAGAAAAAGAAAAAAGAGGAATAACCGATTTGCTGGCTAATGATCTCAGGCTCAAGACAGTCATTTCTAAAGAGCCCGTTGGTTTCATTTCTATTAAATCCTACAGAAGTTTTCATAAGGGATAGTACAGTTTTGGTTGAGTGTTTTACCAGCTGCTAATGTGAATATTAATTACAAAATTATAATTGTAAACAGTATAATGAATTAACAAAGGTTAACTTTCTGGTAACTCTAAGGAGTTTACAAACCTGCTGTCATATGCCTTTATGGTTAATATTTTAATTTTGTTTTTAAGTGAATGCAGGACACTGCAGAAATATATGAGGACATGATACAAGCTTCAATAAATTTCTTAGAAGTAGAAGAAAAACAGTAAACACAGGGACTTTTTCTTTTTCTGCTTTTTATTTTCTGACTTTATATATAATCCCAGTACTGCTGTACTGGACAGTCATGCCCAGTGTTAGCACAAGGTTATGCAACCTGAAAACCAGAAGACAGGGATCAGAAGGAAATAAAGCATCTAACATGTTAGATGACACCTGCCCTATTTTTAGATGTTAAACTGTTCCTTTGTTTCTATCTATCAGTTTGTAATTTACTTAGTTCTTATGGTCCAGTATTTGCCATGATGGGTGTCTACAGCACCTGGGGGTGCCTGTACATGAGCACCGAGGCTACTCCTGCATGTTGTAATTACAACATTTTGGAGTAAACTTGATTAATCGAGTCTGCTGGAGATGGTAATTACTGTGCTCCAGCAGCCTTCCATGTCTTGTGTACCGGTGTACCTGTGCTTCAAAATGGTGGCAGGGGCACTTGAGCTAAAGCTTTTTGAACAAGCTTTAGTTCAAACACCGCTGCCACTATTTTAAAGCATAGGGAAACTAATACATGAGATGCTCTGGTGCTTTAATTTTAATTAGAGTGGTTCTTGGAGCTGTTCTAATTAAAGCACACCCCCTCCCCCCATCCCCAGAGCATGTGTCAGTGTCCCCTGGGATTCCAAGGTTGTCTTGCACCCAAGTCACAGGCAGGCCAAAAACTGATTAGCCACCAAACCAGACAAGATTAGAGGTGCCTTTAGTCCTGCATGGCCATCTTTTCATACTGCTATAATAATTTAAAATGACAGAGAAGTTCTCTGAAACAAAAACAGGCTGACCACTGATAGAAACATGTCTGCTCTAAGGAAGAAGGGGGAGGTCACAACTGGAAGTTAAAAAGTAGTTTGAGACTCAAGCTTTACTTAAATATCTCCACACACTCATATTACCATACACCAACAAGAGTCTAGTTGCTGCACTGCATAATAAGGATAAGGAAAGGAGAAATAAGCATCGTTTTCTGAAGTGGGAGCCTGGAAATGTTGTGATTTGACAAAGCAGAAACACAACTCATGTAAAGCACAAACTATCCTGATGGGCTGGTTTCAAATGTTGTTTCTAAATATCAGTACTGTGCATTTATCAAGGGCCACTGGATATTTGTTTGTCCGTCTGCACAGAGAAATCTTATTAACATTATTGGGAGTTCCTCCTAGACTGTGAGGGAACAATTGCCCTTTTCATTATTAGCAAAAAAACAAAATGTTTTTCCAACTTGCAGAATTAAAAGGAGATCTGCATTCTGAATTCTACTTGATATAAAATGACCCACAAGAACTACATCTACTTAGATCACCAGCAGATTAGAAACCTTCAGTTAACCAAATTTTGCTCCTAAATATTAGAGGTACTAAACTTAACGCACAGTAGCAAAGACACATTAATGAACGTGTAGATATGCACACTGTGACATATATTAATTGGAAACATAATTAAAATTGCCTGTCTAGGCATAGGTGAGAGATTGATGGGAAAATTCTTACCAGTTTTTCTATTTTCATGGCTTACAGTTACTATTTTTTGGATCCAGATTCTTTCTAGATTAGCATTTTTTTAAACTGAAGATCAAATAGCATTTATTAAGCATTTTTAAACCATGCCAAGATAAAAGCTAATCTTTCTGTAATCAGTATGCAGAGAAGAAGAGAAGCAGTAGTAAAGCAGTTGCTGCATGTTTGCTGACAAAATATTTAATCCAAACATTTAATTTCAATCTGCCACTGTTCTCAGTTGGTATAATTACTTTAAGCAAATATCATGTAGGAAGGAACAGAAAATTGTCTCAGCTACTTAAATGTAAATAATAAAACATAATCATAATCAAATGTTTAAAGCCATATAATTCCATTTTAGGATCATTTCTGTGGACTATTTTAAATGTTTAAGAGATGTCAAATTATTTCTAACAGAATAACCTGATTCTGACTATATACTGGTGAGTAGTAGAACAGGTGGAATTTTCCTTTTCATCCCTACATCCTGCACCATACAATTGCATTATACTTCAATCACCGAACATCATAGATTTTCCTGTTCTGGGGTCATTCTTTTAGGAAGGTATAAACACACTGACATGAATATAAAATTCAACACAACTATTCACAGCATCTGGGGCTACACAACGAAGGCCACTATGAGTTTTCACAAATTCACATACAGCAAATTATTTTTTAGCAAACGTTAATGTTGCAATTAAAATTTAATGAAGAGCTGATTACTTCAGATTCTGACCCAAAGAAATGCAGTGAAAATGGTCTACAAATTTATTGTTCATACTAAAATGACACACTAAATTTTCTAAAAAATGGACAGTCAGAGACTTTTCATCTTCCTACTGTGTCCCAAAGGCCTAGACAAACTCAATGTGTTTTTCATCCAATCAATCAATCAGTCTCCACAAGTTTTTATAAGGCCCTCTCAATGCAGTAGCTGAGTGCCATCAGTTTCTTCCAATTATCACTGTTTTTTTCTTTTTTTCTTTTCAGGGTTTCCACTGGATTTGCCTTGACCAGCTGTTTTGACTAAACCATATCTATAGAGCTGGTAGAAGGATCACAACTATTTCTATGCTGGTTTCTGGAAAGTATTTAAGCTTGGGATACTTAAAAGCAGTCCTCAGCTGCAAACCAGATGTATTCATACGTAATTCAAAACAAGAAAATATACCTCCTTAGACAGTCTTATTCTTTCATACTACTCTCTCCTGGCTGAAATTTATTTGTGCAGAGGATTAACACAAAACCACTGCATCACCCAAGTTTCACTTAAGCTAAAATTGTGAAGCGTGGTAACGAGTTACATAGGGATTGTAATGTATGGGAGTGAATTTCACCCTTTTGCAAAAGTGGGTGGTTTCATATGCCCTAAGAATTATAAAGAAAATGATAACATACTTTATCAGAGGTTTTTTGGTAGAGGGACGTAAAGAGGAGGAGGGCAAGAAAGAACTGTGCTTTATGAAAGCTAGCAGGTCTGTTTTACTATGTATTACTTCATCTTTTCATACATTGCCTTAATTACATCGTATTTCTAGAATGTAGTCCTGGAAAGACCTTTGTTTCCTCTCTTCAAAGGCTTTCTCCAGGATAGGGTGGATAATGTGGATCTTAATGTGGATCATAGGGGGTCGCTAGAAATCAATTCATTCCCATACCTCTCCACTTCAGGCAGATCTATAGTATTTCAAAGCCATGCAGGCTAGGGAACAGGGGAACAAGCTTGCTACTTGTACCCCTCCATGGTTTGTATTACCAGTGGTCTTTGAGCCAGCCTATTAATATAATGTTGCTCTGAAGTACCAGAGGTGAAAGGCAAGACTGTAGGATAAAGGGTTTTGGTGATTGTTTCTCCCCCACCCTCAGATATCATCATTAGTTCACTCTAAAAGAGCAAGGAGGACCTCCCTAATTTAATTGGCTAGCTAAATTGCAAACAGTACAAATGAAGTAGGTAACCCCACCCACACAGATCATCCAGACTAACTAACTATAATTAGGAAACCTGAAACAATAAAAAAAGAGAGAAAGCAAGGCAAAGTGAACCAAGCAGATTCCAAAGACCCTCTCTGGATAATATTGCTTCTAGAATAATTAAACAATAATTCTTTGAAGTGAAGGGTGTGATTTTGTTTACTTTTTAACCAGACTTGCTTGTATTACAGGTCAAGCATGCGTGTCAAAAACTGCTGGCTTTTCAGCTATGATTTCTGTTACTTATCAGATTTGTTTACAAGGCTAAACAGTTAGCGTCCTTCTCTCCTTCCTAAATCCAGCACAAAATAAAAGAATTCAACAGTAGCAGTAAGTAGTAAGCAAGGAAGGCACAAACTGACAATGGCAGGCATAGTTCTTTATTTATTGCTCCCAGCAGGTGTCAGATGCCGCAGTTTCTTTACAACCATCAACACCCTGGGGCTTTTTAGTTCCACATACAAGACAAGGAAGATGGGGGATGGCAACTAACCTCAAGGGATTAGGTACCTGAATCCTATCCCAACTACTAGCAGACTCCAGCTGTGTTTAAATGTTTTTTGAAGAATTTCTGATGTTCAGTGGTTGCTGATTACTTCCAGATTTTACTTCTACCCCAGTGGAGATTTGCTACAAAGAGTTTAGCAGTTGTTGTTAAAAATTGCAATTGCACCAAGGAAATGTCTTCTTTAAAACCAGTTTCAAAAATGTGAACTATTACAGCAGTGTTAAAAAGAGAAAAAGAGAAGACAAATCTACTGAAAAGATGAATCATCTGTCCTCAGAAAGATACTCAACACAGCAGAGCATCTCAGACAAAGTGTCTGACAGGCAACAATCAGAACCATATTTACTTTGGGTTCTTTAAAGATTCTCTTAGTGGATGTTATGGTTACATTGGCAAATTTAGAAAGCACGTCTTGAATGCCTTATTTAGGTAAAGTTCTCATTGGCTTTAATTTAGGCAAAACTCCTCTCTCTACTGAAGTTAATGTCAGTTTTACCTAAGCTGGAGATTCAGACATGGTTATAATATTATAAAATTAAACAGGAGATGTGTTGGCCAAAGAAAGAAGTGAAACCAAATTCTGTATTTAGTTACATTAGAACAGATCTGCAGTAATTGAACTGACTGCAGTGTTCTATGAAGGATGAGTCAGTGCAATATTAGGTCATTTAACGCTAGGAACCAGACCTTTATCTTCACTTTTGTTCCCTCCTGTTTGTAAACTCCTTTTAGAATGAGAAGTATGTGCCCAATGTTTCTATGTGGAAATTATTGTTTCACCAAAGACCGGGGCTCATTCAGGATATCAGAATCTTCCAAGAAATATTTTAGCACTTGTAATTGCCTTTTATATATTATAGGAATCTCATTTCAGTTTATCTCTTCCTATAATAATGAGGTTAGAACATTTTGTAAAACAAAAAGAAGGATTGATTACTTAGTTGTGAGATTTTTTTTAGGTACACAGTTTTCTCAAACACTAACCCAAACCAAACATTTTAAAATAGAAAATAATCTAACAATTTAGTAAACCTATTGTTTAGATTCTTGTCAAGAATTATACATTTGACTTACCATAGTTTTTATATGAGCAATTCTGAATTTTAAGTTCAGTATGAAAACTCTCTCTCTAGGCAAGGGAGAACAAGATATTCAAATATGATGTAGTATCCTTCTACAGTGAATCATCCAGGAAGCTGTCCAGAATGTTTACAGCAAAAGTAGAAGGACCCAGAACTCAATCTCATTACGTAGTCACAGATATTTGTAACTTTTGAGTAGACATGAGCTGACGACAAAGTTGAGATCTTGCTCTGAACCTCTAAGTCTGCAGGTATTCAGATCCAAATTTGATTGTGTGAAAAAATCATAAATATTGGAGTGGGGTATATTCAAATCAGCAGGTTAGGCAATAGCGTATATTTACATTTATGAACACACCAACACATTGAACCTGAAGTGTTGTAGTTTTACAATCACATTTGTCCAAATGCAAAAACAGTGTTTTTGTTAGGTCACAACTTACTGCCATAAGAGAATGGATTTTATACCATTATTGTGCCAAAATGCAGTGAAACAAAATCCTATCACAGCTTCATTATTGTTACCTATTATTTTATTATGAAATATTTGTTTATTAGGCAAGGGTTATTTGGTACTTCTGGATGGTTAGATATACGTGTGCATTCAATGTCAGCTTTCAGCAGCACAACATACCACAGCCTGCATTGTCCAAGAAAGGATTATTTTATTTTACTACATCATATCACAAGCGACTGTACCTCGTAGTACAAATGCAACCTTGTCATTGCAATTTGTCACACGTTTTTGTGTGTATTATAGCGTACTGAAGTCTCATCTTCTGAGTTGAATAGCCCACTGCCATATAATACATGGCACTGTAATGAAAAAGGCAAGATCACAATAAGGGATATGATGGTCATAGCTCCCACAACGTTGATTGCCACAGAGTATGCAAGTTCTGGAATGGCATCCAAAGCTCAAATAGAGAAGGGTATTTTGCTACTGCTACTTCTGTTGCACCACGTGCAAGTCTGTACAATGACACCAAATTTTTTTCCATCTGAAATGCATTTAGAAAATAAAGGCTATTTTATAAACTGCTATTTATTTAATAGAGAAAACCAGCTACATGACCAAACACAACCAAAGCCTTTTTCCTGCTTTCTGATTCCTCTTTCAGGAAACAAATTAGGAAAGTCACTGCAGTGTTGAGATCAAGGAACAAGTAAAGATCAAGAAAAAAGGTCTGGAGCCAAGTGGGTTAGAAGTCAGGTGACTCAGGGGTAGCAATCAACACAGTGTCTGCAGCAGCTGCTCCTAAGGGGTATTTTGTAAGCCTTGGCCTGCAACTTAGCTAAAGAACATGGTTAAGATTCCATCTTCTCTGCAAACTAGAACATAGCAGTGTCAGGGGACTTTTTTTTTTTTTAAACTGTTGTGGTTTGAAAGGTAGCATACATGGGGACCAAAGTACGTAAGAAGCTACATACAAGAGGAGCTCCTGATTAATTCCCCATGAGTAATCTTTTTAGCCTTCTTCATTTCCTTTCTTAAAACTCATTTCTGCCATGATGCCAATTCTTAGGCATATCTTGGTTGCCTTGACCGCTGTTTTTCATGATGACTTGTATCATATAATTGTTTCTTTATGAGGTTCCTATCTGTTTTATCCATCTTTTGTGTGTAAGTGTCATACATTTATGTTGTAAGTTCTTTGATTCAGGGACTGTTTTTCCTACATTTTAATACAGTGCACAATGTACAATGCTCTGTGGCCTACCAGCTATTGTTATATAAATCAAATTATCATAGCATACAAACTACTTCAGTACAAATGCAAGAATAAAACACTTGGTCATGCTACCTATACCAACTAAGGATCATTGAGGGTTAAAAGAGCTAGTGTACAGAAAAGGATAATATTTCAAATGAATATACTGAAAACAGAGAGAAACAGCTTAGTAGTGAAATCTCAACAATTAACAGACTGAGTTAAATACAGTATGTGATCAATTGCTTATGTTATTATTTTACCATCATCTTTTAATAGGCTTTTCATTAATTATTTGCAGCTTATTAACATGGAAGCTAACTTGAAAGTTACAAGTCTATGTAGCTTACAAACAACCCCTCCCCCCTCAAAAAAAAGCAATTCAGCTAGCACAGCAAAATCATCTTAGATAAAACCTAAGTGTAATGCCTGCTCTATCTAACACATCTAATAATTTCATTTTAATCCAGAAACACAATAGACTACGATTGCTAGAATTGTATCTGGAAAGTATCTGTGTGTAAAAAAAATATTATTCTTGCTTTCTTCTACCATTACTGATTTTCTCACAAAACTCAATATTTTACAATAACCGTATGTTAATATGCTAAAATCGCACAAGTCTATATCTCCTGCTTTTAACAAACCCCACCTCAGTCCTGATTATTTATTCAGCTACAAATCCTACTTAGTATGACATAAATTATCAGGAATATTGCTGATTCTTAGAACAGCAGAGAGTTTCCGATTCACATCATATTACTGGGAACAATTCAAAATATCCCCTTTAAAAATGCTGCACAAATACCAAATTTCAACTCACTGCCCAAGGTTGGTGCCAACCACTAGTTCAATAACTTGTGAAAGAACTTCATAAATGCCATGAATGATGGAGTAAGTTTGACCTATGCTACCAAATTTGCAACAGTACTCCCCGCTCCTTCCCCTCCTCCCCCACGGTACTCTCTGGTGAAAGGATAGACCTCTGAGCATTGTCTGAATCCATCACACAGTCGGGATATAAAGGATTTGTCAGGGCATTGTGTTTTCCTCTCTATTTCACTTTCTTTTAACTTATCAGAGCATTTTACAATAGGCTAATATCAATTAATGCTAAATTACAATGGGATTCTTGTGTGATCACATATTACAGAATCCTTGATGCCAAAACCCTTCACAATGATGAATGTTTCACAGTGAATACCAAACACATTTATAATGATTTGGCCATTTACTGAAAAGTGTTGCCAATGTACCTTTGATTCTGGAAAAACTGCACATCTTTATCCACTTGAAAATAAGAACTTGTGCTCATGAGATCGACACAAAGGCCCTTTTATGTGGGTCAAAAGGATGTTTCCCCCATGCCCATTTAATATGTTTTCTGTGAAGTTCTGTGTGCTGCCCTTAGGGCCATCCACATGCTGGTGATACGCATGTAACTTTCACGGCAAGTTTTGTTTCTTCCAAATCACAATATCCACAGTTAAATCTGCCTCATAATGAAATTGTGTATTTTTTAGCATGCACTATGCACAAAGTAAGCTATTGCATTGTGACTAGGCCCTTAAGACAGACACAGTTTACTAGGAATTTAGCATTTAAACTACTTTCATCTTGACAATGACTGACATGTCTCTCTGAGAATATTATATATTTAGAAGATTTTTTTGAAGGCTCTGTACTTAAGAAACATGTCTCATCATATTGGGTGAACTACTGAACTAAGTTTTAAATGTTTAAAGAAGGGTCAAAAAGACACCCTGCTACAAAAGTGTGCAACCTGCACCTGACTAATATCAGAGAAGAAATTCATGCAGTGAATAATTTTTAGGAAGTTTTCTTTCCATTTTAAAATCTTCTACTTTATCTCTGAATATTTATCACAGGGATTAGAGCTGGAAGTGAACTATAACAAAGCCAAAGGCAAACTCGGAGGGAAAAAAAGTAAATCACATTCTTCATAAACTTTGTGAGAATTTCCTCAACACAAGCTTCTCCATTTATACAACAGATCAAGGAAGGCTAGAATCCAATTTCAAATCAAATAACCTCCATATCGATGTGCAGTGTAGTTGACAGTGCACTCTCATCAACTCTGTGCTTTCTGGTGGGTAATGTGCACAATATAACTTAGAGTAGCCATTTGGCAGAAAACTGCTGTAGTCAAATTGAAATAGCCTTTAGTGCCTTGGTTAAAATGGAGAGCCATAATGTATGCTTGTCATTTGATGAAAAATAGTGCGTTTAAATTAAGAAAAAAATTTTGCAGTGCAGATGCGAAGCAGCACCATGACACAGATGTCAGGATCTTATTTAAAAGTGTTAAGGTACAGTATAGCACAGAAGCACAATTTGTTAGGAAACACAATATCATGTGCCAGCGACCAAAGATTTGCTGCTGGATTCTTGTCATAGGTAGTGATAAAATATGAGTTACCTACAGATAATTACTTGCTCCTCAAGGGAAGTGGCATCTTTAAACTCACATCACAATGCAGCACAAACATATTATATTGCACCATGGGATGTAAAGGCCACATTTGATCATGTGACATAGCCAGTATAGCATAACCTAATCTTATGCATAGCTACTTCAGAGAAATACCTGTTTCTTAAGGAATGAAATGTATCTATCTCTGAACAGGAAAATGCCCATGCTATTAAGGGGTCAGTTAGTAAAAGTGACAGGAAAACCCCAAAAGATTCACAAATTAAAGACCTGATCCAAAACCCGCTGGCCCGAATGGAATGTCTCCCATTCACATCAGTAGAATTGGGTTAAGGCTAACATTTGGCTGAAGTAAATATCCAGAAGTTTGATGGACTATTCAAAACTTATCCAGACCTTTTCCATCTGGTAACCAGCCTGGAATGCTTGTAAAATTACCCTTTTTGGTGAGTCTTTCACCTTTTCCTGAAGTCAGAAATCTTATTAGGAATGCTATTTGTTGCAGTTATTTTGATATATCCCTTTCAGTTGTATGTGAGTTAAAGAAACCTCATTCAATTTAGCAAAAAGTACTTCGAGGACAGATGCATTAAAGATTGTGAGGTGCTAATGGGAGCCATATAATTACCTCAGAGTATAGAAAAATACATAAAAAATTCTCCCCCTTTTTATGATTCTTCTCCTGAAAGGATCTAAACCTTTTAAGAAATGCCCAGGAATAAACTTTGAACACATGCAATGTGTCCTATACCCATCAACAAGTCTCTTTCCTCATTTTCTATGCAAGTAAGCACTGGCATTATGTACATGTTGCAGGACCAAACATAACAGAAAGTTTTGAAGATCTCCACATTTTAGTAAAGTGCATGAAGCAAACATCTGATTCCTGCATAATTGTCCTCTATCAGTTCACTCCCCTAATAGGGAACTGGTTGCGAAGTTCACAAGTTTTTTTTTTTAAGTTCTGGTTCTATGTAGTTGTTCTAATTACTAGGAAATTATTACTGGCAGGTCTAGGGGCATTATTTTATACAGTGGATATAGAGGCACCTGTTTGACCTTGGCCACTTGCCTTGAAAATATTTTTTTTAATGCAATAAGGATAAAAATTGCAAAAAAAATAAGGCCCACATTTGATCCTTAGATAAATGTGTATATATTTCCAAGAGAAAACAATGGGATCTGCATGTTTACCTTTGGATAAAAATTGTATTCCTAAAAAGAGGAATCTGAAATTATTTTTAAGTAATAGAAATAACATATTGGGAGTTCTTATTAAAGACTGGGAAGTTTCTCTTTCTCTCACCGAGACACACACACATAACATTATGTGGGAAACAACAAGAACTACAAGCAACTTCAAGGGTAGTTTCCTGCATTAGGGAAACTACAATAGTAGAATGTTAAAGAGCTGCTTCCTTTGTTTAAGAATATGCGACCACTGCTGAAATTTAGAAACGACTGTTTTAAAAAGGTTTATGTTAAACATTTGTGCTTAACACATCGCTAATGGTGTTGATATCAGCCCATGAAAAATTTGAAAATCTGTGTTAATTCAGTGAAAATCTGTGTTAATTCCATGCCATATGGCTAGAAGGCATTCAGCCAAAAAAGTGACATCTCAACGAGTGATGAAGAGAGTTCAACAAGCTTGAAGGTTTGCTGAAGCATCCAGCTGAACCGGCTGCTTGAGGGTGCAGTGCCAAAGGGTATCAGAGATACTTAAATCCCTCGAGGGCCCAAAGCCTGCTCATTTTTGTTTTAAAGAAGGGTTTCTCATCACCCCCAAGTGACTGCAACAACAGTTTTTGGACTAGAGGTTTGATGGAGGAGGCTCTTCTGCACCTTACTCACAATATGTTTTGGCAGGAAGAAATGCAGCTGCATGAAACACCTGGGCTGTTAGAATTTTGTGTCATGGGGTTTTATTTGTTTCAATCTCCATAGCCAAAATGAACAATAGTGAGCTATAATGACTAGGAAAGCCCATTGATACAACATTGATAGCATAAATACCCCCTTGTCTGTACATTCAGGTCATTTGTGTTCACTAGAACTACTTTAGATTTGTGAAAGAACTAGAGGCACTGGAACATGCCCTGCTTATGCCTCAGCAAATTCCATTTAAGGGGCTTGGACAGACATTCAGCTTATCCAGGGAGAGTCCCTACTCTCTCTGGAGAAACTGTGAGTGTATAGAAGTTCATAATTTCCCCCTTCCCCCAGAGTAAAAGTGGCCACTCAGGGAGAAAAATAACTTGGGAACAACCTGAGTGAAGTGGTTCCCTGGAGAATGTCTCTCAGGAGACAGAACTTCTGTACAGGCAGCAGAGACAGAGCTGATCTTCACAATCCCAGTGTGCTTTGCTTTACCTCCCTCCCCCATCCCACTGGGGGAAGAACATGTGTCAATCTCAGCCAGGCAGGGAGCAGAACATGCCCTCGGAGTACTTTGGGCTGGGAAAGCACAATGCTGAAGCAATTAGAGCACGCGTTCTGCACCTGGCTTGTTCCCTATCTGAATTACACTGCAGCATTTGGGTGCAGAGAAGCATACAAGCATATGCCCTGCCCAGCCTTAGCTGGGCTCCATCATAGCAGGAAGGAGGCATGGCACAGACCTCAGTACCACCTTCCCTGACCCTGATGATCCCTGCTTACATTCACTTAAATAAAAAAGCCTGCAACCCTCTCTCGGTTTCATGCTCTAGGGACCCCTGGCAGCCCAGCATCTACACTGAGGTTCTTTGCTTCTCTGTCTGAACTTCTGTACAAGTCCATTTTTCTCTCTGGAAAACAAACCTGGGAGAGTTGCCCTGGATGATTTGAATGTGTGTACCTAGGCAAGGATTTTTGGAGAAAGAAGTAAATGAAACATTTTGCCCAATGATGGTACTTACAGGATGTTTAAAAGGACCTGGCAAAAGAACGTGCTTACCTTTCTCCTGGGTTTTAATCCTGGGATTAGTGTGGCAAATTAAAACAGAAGATATATGACCAAAAACCCAATGTACATATGATATCAAAATTCTGTAGGTATCATCTATGATACCGCATGAAAAAATATTCTTAATTCTGTCTAATTATTTTTTTTAATGGGCAAACCTTGAAGAATTCTGGTGTTCAATTTGGAACCTGTAGAAATATAAGAGTAGTCATATTGATCTCCATGGAATTACTTACTATGCAGCTCCACAGTAAAGTCTCAGTGTCTACATGTGTGGCCCTTGTAAATACAAGTACTACCCTATGGCAGTGTTCTGTAGTGCACAGCAATGCATGTGTAGATGCTGACAGAACAAGCTGGGGCACAAGGGTGCTTCAGTTTGGAGGCTAGCCCTGCACTGGAGTATTCTCATGCCCCAGCCAGCCCCTTCGCAGCACACTGCGATCAGCCCCAGGCTGATAAGCCCTGAGGCTGACCCCTCATGGCCCCCTGCCAGCTGGTGCTGCTGTGACCAAGCTCAATGTGCTGTGGTATTAGGAGTATGTGTAAACACAGAACCCAGGAGCAATAAACTCCAGAGCAATATGTACCAGAGTTTATTGTGTTGCATTAATTTCATGGGTATACACACCCAGCATGTCCAAGATTATTTCTCTGTATAAGCATCTGAATGATTGGAGCCCTACTCTGGAAACTTCATTAGAATGTATGTTTTTAGAAGCATTATAGTACAGTGCTTATCAACCAGGGGTATGCATACCGCTAGGGGTACTTAAAAAGGTTGTAGGGGGTACACAGAACTAAGGTGGCTGATAAATGCTGTGTGCATGCATGCAGCTACAGCGCAGCATGCACACAGCTAGGAGAGCAGTCAGGTCTGGTTGGTAAGTATTTTGTGAGGGAAGGGCCCTGGGGGGGTACAAATCAAGGTCCCAGTGGTGGGGAAGGGAGTGGGGCTGGGGCAAGGGCAGGGGCTGCCCAGTCTGGGTGGGGCACCAGATTGATCCATACAAAGGTCAGCTCCTGCCACTGCACACACCGTGGAAGGGAACTGGGGGGGTGTGCCCCTAGATCTGCATGTGGGGTAGGGTGAGATGCCACTACAGGTTGGGGCTGGGGCTATGCCAGGCTCTTCCCAGAGGAGGCTGGGCCAGGCTGTGCTCGGGGCAAGCAGCAGTAGCACTGGGAGGGGGTCTATGAGGGGGGCTGCAGCCACTCCATAATTCACCATAGCCCCACCCCAAGACTCCCTCCCAATGCTGCCGCCACCCACCCTGAGCACAGCCTGGTCCAGCCCCCTGCTGGGAAGAACACAGCACAGGCCACAGCCAGCAGCAGCAGGCCACCCTGCATGCAGATCTGGGTACACATCCCCCACCCCATGCCCTCCTGGGGGTGCACGTAGTGGTGGGAGCCATGCCTCACCCCAGCTGGGCAGCCCCTACCCAGCCCCTACCACACATTCTCCCTCACTGCTGGGCCAGCCCTCTTTGCCCCACCCTGTGCACAGATCCAGGGGCACACGCCTCCCATGCCCTCACAGGGTGCATGCAGTGGTGGGAGCCACCGCCTGAGCAGCTCAGTCTGGTGCTGCATCCCAGCTGTGCAGCTCCAGCTCCACTCCCTACCTCACCCTGAGGGCTTTCATTTGCCTCCCCTGCACCCCTTAAAAACAAGAAAAAAATATAAAGGGGTACATGAGCTGAAACTTTGAGAGAAGAGGTACACTTGTTTAAAAAGGTTGAAAACCCAAGGTGTAGTACTTACAGGGTGCACCTACACATGCATTTTACTGTAGAACTGACTAATTAGCTCCATAGTAAAGCATCACTGTTCACATGTACATCAGTCATAGAATGGAGTAAATTAACTAAGTCTATCATAAGATAGTACTGTTGGGGATAGTACTCTTGTACTAGAGTAACGAACTATGATCAAACACTCGTGTGGATAGTGACATCTGGATGCAAATTGTGCCCAGTCAGCCCTGCCAGCTGGGGGCCAGAACCTTGGCTCCTGCCAGCCCCTCCGCCATCCAACACCACCATCTAGAGCCTGGGGCTGAACCCTCATGTCTCCTGATAGCCTGGATCTTCTCTGCTCTGACTCTAATGCTGTGGTCCCAGGCACATACATAGATGCTGCACCTAAGAGCAGTTAACTCCAGTGTGAACTGCTCCAGAATTTATTGTGTCACTTTATTTGCATGTGTTGATGCACCCAAAGAGTATTAGCCCACATGTGGAGTTATACCTTTTGTCTCCTTCCTGGAGATGCTGGAATGATTTACCAAACTTTTCCAAAGCAGTTCACATTTGAGTTGAGTGAAGGTTAATGATGAAGCTTATTTTATCCCAACCATTCACTATACAACCATTGTTAGTACTGGATTTACTCAAATCTAAGGTGATCCTGAGTATAAGATGACCACCTAATAATTAGATTCTGTATATGGAAAATGTATACATTTGTTATAATTTGTAAGGTATAGAATCTAATTATTGGAGGTTTGCCTTGAATTTATCCCCCTTTCACTGCTACAACAGGGAAAATATATCAGGTAGCCCCCTTCCCCTCCTGCAGTCCCTTTCCCCTGCCCCCCTTACTATCAGACCTTGTTCTCCCTGGCACATGGATGTGAGGAGCAGATTTGAAAACAATGACTTTGAAATAAACATAATTTATGATTTATTTAAATTACTACAGGTACCCATAGAGTTAGCTCATCCAGGATTGCATATCATTTTTAAACTGCTGCAGCTGCTGCACATGTACTTAGTTCATAAGCACTCTTTTAAACATCACTTTTTAACCTATTTATATATAGTACAAACTAAGCATCATATTAGTCCAAAACCAAAAGGTTCATGATTCACCATGTAGTTAATTGGGTTGGGCCCAGCAGAGTCAACAGCATTTCCAACCATGGTGACCCCAAAGCTCAGCATTTTTCAGTATGCGTGTATACTCCAGAAAGCTCCATCAAAAGCCCATGTGCTAATTAGCTCCCACTCATGACTGGAGCCAGGTGTGTTTGTCATGAGTCCTGGAATCTTCCAAAATTTTCCATGCAGATAAGATTCAGGGAAACCTTGTCTGCCTCCACTTTGTAGAGGGTGGGGTCACACTAATCATGTCCCAGCTGAGAAAGGGAGTAACAGTGGGATTCTGGGTGAACTATTTGGGGCCCCATTTGGTGATGTTTGCCAGAGATTTAAGACTGAAAAAACAGAAATCACTGGAAATGGGAAAGAAAGGTGCATCTCAGCTGTGGGAATGAAGAGGAAGTCAAAATGTATTCAATGTAGTGACTCACCATGACTTGAAAAAAAAAGTTGGTGTTGATACAGACTGCATGCAATGGCCACTACCATGTATTGTAGTTAGATGGGTTGCACTACCCTATCCTTGTGGTATGTTTCCCCATATGGGCCATGTGTTTTATAATTATGCCCAGTGTTGGCTGCATTTAATTAACTTCATAATTAGTTGCCACTACTGAACACATGCTGCTTTTGGCAGCAGTTCAATGATAGACAATGTATTTAATGAGGCTTCCTTGTATATGATCATAAGATGAGGGGCTTTTTTCCCCATGCTGATTGGAAGAAAAAACCCTCGTCTTGTATTCAAGTAAATATGATAGGTGCTATGGTTATCATTTAGGAAAAAATGAAATATATGTATGCAGCATATTACATTTTATATAATACATTATAAAATATTTGTGGAATATGTAGTTGGGTCAAATCAAACCAGTACTTGGATGGGGCACCTCCAAAGCATAACTCCTCTGCTGCAGAAAGTGATGTTAGTGATTCATGACAGCATTTTTTCCTCTGAGTCAGTATTGAACCAGTGCCCAGCAGAAACTGTGCTGCTTAGAGGTGTTAACTGTCAGATGAGATGTAAAACCAAGGTTCTGACCCCTTGTGGTAATTAAATATCCTGTGGCTCCTTTCTCCAGAATAGGAAGTAAACCATGATCTCTTGGCTATACTCCATATATTGTATTTTCTATTCTTGTTTTCTTTATGTAATGTAAACCTTTATGTATATTGCCTATGCTAATACACACACACACACACAAATATATACCTATCCTAGTATATATATCATGTGCATATTATGGTCAAGTTACTGTCTATGGATTGAATATAAGTCCCACTGGTGTCAGCAAACTTCTTTCCATTGAACTTCATGTTGGTTGGATCATACCTTAGGAGAGGTGACTTCATTTCCAGTATTTCCAAATTTTGAAGCCCTTCCTATTTCAAAGTACCTATATTAACAAGTCAGGTTTTTAAAGGTTATTAGACCAGGGATGGCCAATCTGTTTCATAAGTGACATGAGTTGCCTCTGTGCATGGCAGGCAGCAGAGCAGCAGATAGGACAAGAAGCAGAAACCAAATCAGCAGATCAGCCAGGGAGCACAGTACAAGAAACAGAAAGCAAAGAAGTAGATCAGGAAGGGATCCTAAAGCAGAGCAGCAGATTGGGCAGGGAAAAGGGATCAGAGTGGCACTTGGAGAGTGTGCAGGGATAATTTGTGTCACACCTGACAGAAAGATTGATGTCCACTGATTTAGACTATTGCATAATGGAAATTAGGCACCTAAATGCCTTAAAAAATGTAGCCCTGTATCACTTGCAACATCCAATTCTCTTGCTATTAGTACAAGTCAGAACTGCAATTTGCTCTTGCCACAGTATATCCTTAAGTTGTCTAAGTATGACTCACAGCTTGGATCTGAGTAGGCTTTATAAGCAAAGCAAAATAAAGAATTTCACACTCGTGTGGCCATGTACTGGGTCGTGGACAAAGCTTAGGTGAGCATGCAGCACAGCATGTGAAACAACAGCATATTACCATGAGGATTCTCTTCTTTTAGACTGTGAACGGCACATGTGAAATTCCATTACAAAGTTTGTATCTCTACCATTTACCTTCTACAGCGACCGACCAGTGCTTCTTGCAATAGTGGGAGTAACATACAGTTTGGATAACAAATCAGTTATATACTAAAACTTAGTCCTGAAGATAAAAAAATGTGCACTGTTTAACTCATCCCCATAGGCTACTTTCTAGTGCTGTAACAGCAAAGCATAAAGGGGAATTTTGAAGGGAGAAAGTAAATAACAGAAAAAAACATTAAATGATGCTTCTATCCCACAAGAACTACCACAAAGATACTATAGTAAAACCAGAGTTTATTACAGTATTTGTATACAGTGTTGTACACTGATGCACCATGATGCTGAAGGATGCAAAAAACATATTTAGAAACATATTTAACCTTCATACATCTGGCATGTAGTCATGCTGATATATTTTAATCAAAAGATTAGATGAATTAATAATATACATGGTAATATGTACACCTGATAAAGAGATAGAAAGGATGCCTGGGTCATGTTCCATTTTTCATCAGCCCTCTTGCTTTACTTTAATTATTTACCTCTTAGAATTTCTATTTTATAACACTTTTATAAAAAATTAGTAATGCTTTTCTCAGACATCAATACATTCGCAGCTAGGTTTTTATAATAAAAATCTTTACATTACTTGTTCTCTTTTTGAAGGCACAGTTTCAAGTCTTTTCAGTCAAGTCAGTTTCAAGGATTTTAAAAATCCTTCAGCTGATATAGGTCTATTAAAAAAAAAATTGGTATCTCCCTCAAGAGCAATTGCCATTATCATAATGTAGTAACATATCATGGCAACAGCCATCCAGCCAATAAAGTGAACAGAAGTTATTAAGTAATAAAGTATGCTGACTCCTTTATAATACCATCAGTGTTGCTAGCTGTATTGACTTTATCATGAATTGTGATATCTGATTTGTTTTTTCTTATTGTGCAAGTTGCCAGAATCAAGAGATTCGGCGGGGGTGGGGGTGGGGGGGAACCTAATTTTAAAGCTATTTTCCTTTTATTTTAAATCCTGGAAGTTAGTAGTGCCGCAAAACCTTGTCAAAATAGGGAAATCCTCAAAACCAGCCCATTCCTGTGAAAAGTTTCAGTTTCATGCCTCCTGCTGTGCACATATGGAATGGGAGGGTGCACTGTTGTATGGTTCACACATCAGATCCTATCATGCCTTTACTTGAACATCTAGGTGGGCTCTTAGAAACAAACTCATTCAGAAAGGCATAAGCTTTCATAGGCAACAGGCTACTTCATTACATGCTATGAATGGACTTGCAGTGAGCAGGAGAAGTGAAAAGAAAGAAATCAAGTAATATTCTTCTTTGGAGCAAACTGTAGCTATAAGTCACTGACCATGATTGGTGGAGAATAAGGATGAGGTGTGGTGTTATGGCTTGCTTCCAGGAACCCTAGGGGAGGTCCTGCTGCTCCATCCTATCTAAAATCTGTTTTAGCCTAGGTACCTAATGTTAAGAGAGTGAGGCTCAGCCATGATCCTGACCCTACTGGCCCCCTTGGAGTGATGAACTATCGCCATTACTAGGTTCCACTTGAGCACAGGGGCTAGGATAGGATAGGATTGCCAGGGCCCCTACACAGGAAATGCAGGGCTCTTAGCATCCATTCCCTATGGACATATGCAGAGTAAAGTCCAAAGTTTTTGAAGCACTACAGGAAAGGAAGGTATGATGGCAATACAAACAACAACTAATGAAATGTTAAATGCTGTGAAAGACTCCTTAATTCTTGGCTACTAAATAGCCAAATACTGTTCATTAACATGCCATTCAGTTGATTTTCTCTCTCAGTTTCTTGTCATTAGAAAAAGTCTAAATAAGGTTAATGTCTAGACAGATTTCATCAGCTGCAATTTGGTGAGTGTTTTGGGGGGAGGTAGGGGTTTGTTCTTATGACAGGAAGATTTGAGGAGCTAAATTAAATGAGACACACTTACTAGAGAAACTTTGATTTAGTCAGCAAGGAAGTGTGGAAGGAACTGAATTCACTGCATCATTGTGTGCTCTCTGTTTGGCGTTGGCAATAAGCAAACCAAGGAATAAAATGTATTTACAATAACTGAAAGGAAAAGTCTGAATAGAGAAATTACCATACCAGTGGCAATGATCTGCTCTCATATTGTGAAACCAGCTGTTCTTGCCTTCATCATTTGTAAGTTTGATGTACGAAGGGTGAATATACCCCATTATTGGAGCTGTGCACAACCTAGCCTGACCTAAATGCCAAGAAATAAGCAAGTGAGAGTGAAGCATCAGTGGCAAATTGGAATCCAAGGCCTTTTGTGCTTGTTAAATGGTGGAATGATTATAATTGGAAAAAGTGATGTGCATTAGTTCTGAGTGAATGTACAAGAAATGACAACCGTGTAACTTAATGATTACTTCACAACACTCAAGACTGCCTTCTAGTCTTGCACTGAGCAGCTCAGCCCTACAGCAGAGAAAACTGCATGCCTTCTCCCACTATTCATGGGCATCCTCCACAGGTCACATGGAAATAACCCTGAAGTGATAAGTCTTGGTTTAGGAAGTCTGCTGCTTAAGCTCGTATAAGTCATTGTGACAGTTTTTTTCTCCCTCTCCCCTCCAAACTATTGTGTTTGTTAGTAGCAATTGGGCAGAGTCTTATTTTAAATGAAACTATACGCTCTATGTTTAATCTCATAGGTGGTGAGGTATCAGAAATGCTGTTGACTGCTTTTTCACAATTTATTGGCTATACCATCTCCCATCTGATTTTGCTTCATATTCCTACTCTGTATGTTATCGCTGCAGCATCTAAATGTACCAAAAGTTTTTTTTTCTAGCTAAATGAATAGAATTCTTTCATGTGAATAAGATCATCCTTAAGCAATGAAAATCACAGATCTATTAGACCTGTGCTTCAGGGTTTTGTTGTTTTTTTATAATTGATAGAAGTTCATTCATTTTTCAGAATATTAGAAACCACAATACAATTAATTCTTTTCCATTTTTAAACTGTCTTTCTTGTAGGAAGAGTATGAGTGTCGAGTATTTTCTAGGTAATATGCTTCGTACCACACTGGCATAAAGATTCAGGGTCAAATGCTCGGTGAAAATATATAGTACATAAATCTACACACAAAAGTGGCAGGCAAAGTGTCAAGAGGCAATAATCTCCAAAGACAGTTTTGCCTCACAATAGGAACCTTGTGAGGGTCAGAGTTATACAGTCTCTAGCTAATCTATGAAGTTTTGCCTATGCTGAAAAAAATAGTTTGAGGAATCTTGCATGTTTTAATTAAGCAGTATAATTAAACATACTGATTCTGGTTATTTCAGTGCTCTTCTGGACCAGTGAAACACCCTGATTAAGATGACATGGGTACCTCTACCCTATATGTTTTTGCCTAGTTTTTTATGTACACTTTAATATGTATTCTTTTAGGTCAGAAAAACATCCCATCCAATAAGGTACTTAACATGATTTTTTCATAGCTAAACAGCAAACTTGTGATTCCTTACTGTGTCACTATGATTAAGTACACTTCAGCTCATGAAAGCTCATGCTATACACACACACACATATTTTGGTTAGTCTATAAGGTGCAAGTCTTCCCTGCCTTTCACTATGTAATGCCTGACAAGGTGCAATGCAAAATTAAAGTAGAAAATTTTAGTTGGAGTTAATGCAATGGAGATGTCAGGACTGGATGTCTGAGTGCAATGGTAGTGTGAAAAATATTTTTTTGCACTTGAATAGCTGCATTCATCTTATTTATACAAAAATTATTTAAAGTCCCACAAACCTATAAAGTAGCTAAAATAGTATACACATTTTATAGATGCATAAAATGAGACTAAGGAAGTTGAGTGACATGGACAGGTCACATAGCAATAAAACCAATAATATCATCTAAGGCCGTGTCCACATAAGTGTGGACATTTGGCTCCCTGGCAACAACTAATAGTGGGACACCTTGTGCCACCGCCAGTTGTCCGCAGGGAATGCCTATGCCATGCACCTTCTGGTTACCCAGGGTGGGGTAGGGGAAGCTAGGGCCAGCAATGAGCTGAAGCCTTACCTGGGGTCCTGAGGGGCTCCTGGGGCTTCAGCACTGGTGATCCTGATGCTCAGAGCCTGGCTGGCAGTCGGAGTATGGGTCTGGCCAGCCAGGCTCTGATTTTGAGCAGCATGCGCTGTCCCCACATGGGCCGCTCTGCTATTGTTTGCATGGAGCACATATCCAGGGGTTCAAAAAAACAACTGCATTGCTCCCATGCAGTGTGAAAAACAGCTGAATATGAGGTATGTGGCACCACAGACGTATATGCTGTGCTGCACACCTGGACATGGCCTAACAGTCCTCACTCTCAGTCACTCTGTTTGCTTTAAGTGAACACCAAACATTTTGCTAGCTCTCTTAACTGGTAAAATAAGATGCCTTCATCAATTTTATTTCTTTACAACTCTAACTTGATTTCAGAATGAAGGGCCTTGGGAATAGGTTCAAGTTACAGTGCAGCTAGTGACTTTTTGCCTTGGTCACATATAAAAATTATATGGGAGTTTGGAAGGAAGTCTAGCCATGAAATTCCATTTGTGCCTAACTTTTCCAAATATAATTTTGTGGAATCTTTTGGAGAAATGTCCCTGTTTGATACAAAGGTAAAGAGAAAACTTTTCTGCTTTTTTATTAATAATGTTCATTTGAATACATGATTTACTATGGAAAGGGATGTTAATAAGAAGAGCTTTTTTACATTTATTAGTAAAAAGATGGCCTGACAGTTAGGAAGGGGAATGTATTATGAAGACTATCATGCAGGTAATATCCTGTATATTGAGTCTAATCACCCATTTAAAGTTAAAACAGGAGTTGTTAAGAATATAGTGAATCACACTCTAATGATTAGTGATGAGAATCACCTAGATAATGAAATTGGTATTGAGAAACAGGTTTTTAGGCAGAATGATTATCTTGCGAGATTGATTAAAAGGATAATTGTAGAACAATGTAACCTTTTCCGTAATTATGGGGTTGAACTTGTTTAAGTCCATTTGTTATAATAGTGTGGCTCTTTCATTTCTTAAAGAGACTGACCACTGATTAACAAGATATTTATAACCTTCAGGTAAAGTGAAATATTGCCACACATGTACAATGTGGCTTTAATATATCTGCACCAGAAGTTAAGGATTTCATGGAACCATTGCAAGGACTGAGAGTATAAAAGTCCATGTGGTTGCACATTTTCTGATGCAGAATCTCGAGGATGAATTTTCCATTCCTTTCACTGCAAGATCCTACAGGGCTAACACTATAGCACACTCTCACTTGCACTGGCATGTTTATGAGACCAGACTGCTTTTCAACAGTTGGCACAGCAAAAGAAAACATCAGACAGCTTTAAGGTTATACCCAGAAGAACTTTTGAAAGAAAAAGAGACCTGCAGCTGGAGATGTGAGAAGTTTCCATTCTTTGACATATTTGTGGAAAAAACTTTAAATCTTTTTACATGATTTTTCCCCCTTTAATTTAATGCATTTGTCTCTGTGGAAATATCCATACTTGGTAATTAATTTGGGGGATTCTTCACAATGGTGTGAATCTTGTGACATTTCATCAGCATATTGAAGTGATAAAGTATTAAGAGAGAGGATTTTTTTGTTTGTTTTGGCAGAATATGTAGGTAGTTGGGGACGGTAGGGATGATGAAGGCAAGCAGTGGGCTCCTTAAAGGCAATAGCCATTACAATTATGAAAACATGAGTTGCAACAGTCAAGGGGGAAAGCTGTGGAGTCCCAGGTCTGCTCTTCCTCATTCATTTCACAAAGGCTGTAGCTTTTCCCAACAAACTGCATTCCCCCTCCTCCCCCCGCCCATGGCAAGAAAAACCACAAGGGATTTAGGGCCTTGTTACATGGTAATTTTGGGTAGCCTTTGGAGATCTTAACCCTTGGATTGTCCACACATTAACACCTTAAAATGGTTTCAAACACTCATTATATGGCTCAAAGTTACGCCACTCCAGGACAGGATTATCTCTGATCTGCACTAACCAGCTTCTGTTCCATTCAGGTGTGGCCACTCCCCACAGATGTGTCACCCAAGTTGAACTCCTCCAGTATCCCAGGATCTCTCACATCACTGCCCATAGAGCTGGGATAGAGACCTGTCCTGGCTCACCAACTCTTTAGTGCCAACTTAGAGCTACAGCTCCTAGTCCTGCCCCTGCTCACCAGGCCTCTAGTGGCAAGTGCAGGTGGGGGAGAGAGGTACAGGTAGGGGACAGTCAGTGAAGGTTTTTATACTAAGGGTGTGACTGCTCCAAACTCCAAGCTAACACTAACACTGATCAACATTTGCGTGGTTCACAGTGTAAGGTGTAACATACTGCATTATTTTGGGTTGTATAGCAATATTTCTAGGAACCGTGTGTTGGAGTGTTGGAAGGGAGAGTTTGTTAGCTTGCTACCTATAATTTTGGCATCACAACTCTACTCCTAACTTGGTTTCAACCTAGGCATAATTTATCCTCCCTGTATTGGCATAAATATATCGGTAGGCAATGAGCTTGACAATATACTCTTATTCTGCACCTGGTAAGTAAACAAGACTGCTGTTTTCTTCTTCTTTTTTTTTTGATAGAAAGCTTTATCTAACTTTTAAAAGATCTAATAAGATTAAATCAAATGTTGATATTACCCTTCTTTCTTTAACCTTGATTTATCATTATTTTATACTTTTTACTTAGTTATTTAGTTTAATTAATAAACCATACAAAATTGGAAACGTATGTAGTTCAAATATTTCTCTCTCAGAAAACATGGTTCAGAATCTGAGAAGTCTGGGATAGATTATAGAAACAATTCTATGACCCATTTCATGGTAGTCAGCAGAATTACCCTTGTATTTATGTAACTGCTGCCCAAATAGTAACACATTAGCTTGTGAGGGCAAGTTTATGTATGTACTGATCATTTCTTTCAATAAGCAAATGGTTAATTTCAGAATTTATGAGACTTTATCCTAAAGACTGCTCAGTTTTTCATAACAACCGTATACTACTATCTTTGTACTCAGAGGGAGGGGAAATCAAACTATTTATTCAGGATTTAAAAACAGAAAGCAAAAAATATATATAGTTTGCTCAGCCAACCATGGTTAAATGCATCAGGACTTTTAAACACTGTTAAAATGCTAAGAGATTCACTTATATAAAGGAAACATGCTGTATATATAGTTTTAAGAAAGACATTATTGTGCATTCTCAGGGTTCATGCTTGGTGGAAGAATTGTATCAAGCCATTCATAAACTACATCACAATGAGATACCACAGGGATGGGTGAGATATGAGAACTTCAAAGGCAAGGGCTCTGATTGAGGAAGGAGGAAATACTGGCAATGAAGCAGAGGGAAGACAATTTATTCAAACTGCTTTTCCTTCTTCTCTTTTACTCATCCTGCCTCATCATGAGTGCTTGCTGAGCAGGAAAAGTTGGCTGTTTTACTTTGATACTCTTGAGCATACTGAACCAGATTATTTGCTGGCATAATTCCATTGTAATCAGCAGTGTTTCATCAGCAAAGGTTTTGCCTAGTCTGTCGATGGTTAATTTTTTACCACAAAACTCACCCCAAAGTAACCAGTGGTATAAAAATGAGTAGATGAACTGCCTTAGGAGCAGGGTGCCACAATGAGTGGGATGGGAGGCACCTTAAACTCCCATCTCCTACTCCCTCTCCTGCACCCTTCCAGCTTCAGCCCCTGCAGGAGAGTGGCATCGGTGGCACAAGACTGTTAGCGTTAGCGAAGAACATTTTTGGAAAATGTAGTTCTGAAGAAGCAGTGGAGCTCCCTGCTGCTGAGGAAAGATGTCACCCTATTTTTTGCTACCCAAAATTGGGTGGGGGGGGGGTCTTTTTGGCAGCTCCATGTGGCCATTTGGCAAAGATAAGGAAGTGACATCTCCCCTCCACAGCAATGAACTCCAGAAGCTGCTCCTGTGTGCTGCCTGCTTCCAGAGCCTGAAAAGAAGGTACAGGGAAGAGAGAACTGCCCCGGGCACAGTCCTGACCAATTACACCTCTGAAAATAACCTTTACTGATCTTAAATTAGGAATAGACCAGTTAATGTAATAAGGTGCTGGGCACTAATGCCCAGTAAACAAAGGGGAAAGCTCTCCAGAGTGCTAGCTCCTGAAGAGGGAAACACAGGAAGAAGAAACAATCCTGGCATTGCATTGAGCATACTGGGCTAACTTCCAGGACAGGGTAGCTTTTTGCTTGCATTATTTGTTATCTTTTCTTACTTGTTGTCTGTTACTTTTGCTCCATCACCTCCATCAATTTACAGATCGATTTTACTAGATAATAATTAAAATTAGAAGGGTGCAAAACTGCATTCTTTAACTGTAGATGAAGAAAGATAGAAAAAACTAGGAAAGAGACGTTATTTATCAATATTAGTATAGGTAACATTATACATTACACACGCATCACAAAAGGTGGTCAATATTTTGCCTGAAGGTTTTTATCATGTTACTCAAGGTATGGAAGACTTATCTGGGTTTTAATGATTAAAAGCAGCCACATCCAATGTTAAAAATCTAGTGACAGTTCCCTGAATTTCCACATTCTAGACCCTGAGAAGAGTTTTCAGCATGAAAACCCTAGCTTTATAAAATGGGCATTTGCCTTTTTTAAGCATATACTTGCCAAGGTAGGTTCACTTCTCCTGCAGTTGGTTCTAAAATATTGTGTATTTTTTGCAGGACAGAAAGTGAGAATTAATTCAAAAGCTCTAAAAGAGATCTAAAATTAATATTGCAATTATTGGAAGAAAATCCAACAATAGCAAGTTCAAACAATGTGCAAAAAACATACATATTTGGGTCTGAGATCACATACTGCTTTTGTAACATTGGTTTCATTGTCACATAAAAAAATCAAAGGAAAAGACCTTGAGAGATAAGCTGCTTATTTATTTGTTCCTGAAGCTTTCATAGCATGTTGGTTGCTGTGTGATCTTTATAAAACTCAGAGGTGCTAAGCAGAGCTTGTTTTTGAGAGTCAAAGCCAGCAAGAGGTATGATTTTTGTAATAACACCCAGTGAGCTGTGACACTTGTGCACTCAAGAGTGTTTCTACCATGAAATGCTGTGCCAGATCCTTAACTGGTGTAAATTATAGAGCTCAACTGATATCATGCTAATTAACTCCAACTGGAGTTGTGACCATAGTACATGTTATGTACATATATTTATTTTTCTAGGTACTTATACAGCATACATTATCATCATAATTAGATATTCCCCAAGAACTAAAAACAGAAATAAAAACAATCTCTTTCTTTCTTACCATCCTTTGGAAGAAAGGTGGACTGATTCAGATATACATTTTTTCTTTGTTTTTTTTAAGGATATACAGAAATGGGTGAGTGAGTGTATTGTGGGGGGTGGGAGGAATGAAGAGAAAGTAAGTTAAAGGAATGAGTTTACACCAGTCAGGTCTGAAAGAGGTAAGCCTAGGTGGTCAACTTTCTCTTATTTGAAAATGAACTCCTTAGTCTGGATGCAGCTTATGTGAAAACCATGTATCCTGTACTCAGAAATGTCCTTGTTAGTTTTAGCATGATTCCAGAGGAATTTAGCTGCTATGGGATGTAATCAATATACAGAGTACTATTAATACAATATATATTGATGTAATCAATATACAGAACACAATATGAAAATAATACAATTCTGAACGGATTCAATGAAGTGTTCTAAATATTGGCATGGAGACATTCAACTAGACTCTATATTCAATGAGAATCATAGAATCATGTAGCTTGAAGGAACTTCAAGGATCATCCAGTTCAACTTCCTTCATGAATGTAGGAGATGCTATCTTGAAACCAGAGGTGTATTTAATGTATTCCTTTCCTATTTCTAGCTTTTTAGTATTCTTTTTTCTCTCTCAATACCTCCAATTTTCCTTCCCATTTGCAAAAGTAAACAGCTCCTACTAAAACTGTTCTGGGAGTTGGCTAGGGGCTGTTCTGGGAATTGTGAAGTGTGCTGTAACTTTGTATCTCTCTTCCACTTCACACAGCCTTAAAATATCATATTGGTGATGCTTGTAAGCTCCACCCATCCAGGAAACAGAGAATCCAAAGGGGAATGTATTGCCCTCATACCACAGATAATTTGTTTGATGCTCCATGCAGTGCGTGCTATTAATCTTGTCTTTTGTATCCCATAAACCTAAACAGTGATACGGTTGTATAGAAGGGATGCAGCTTTACAGGGAAAAGCATTTATAATGATGACATCTAAAACTGGCATAAATGCACATCCACCCCTGTCTTTGGTTTAAAATGCTACTTTTTCTGCACTGAGTTGGCAGGGTAATATTTTCTCTTTCTCTTTTCTTTATGTTTCTATAACCCATGATAGATTTCACAGCAACAAAGCATTCCTTTGGCACTTTTATAGCTGAGGAATTGAGGAAAATGGGGGGTCCTGTCCATTAGTTCATTTTAAGTCCAGAATACTGACAAAACAGCAAGGATGTTAGAAAAAATATAGAAAATTCTAACACTTTCTTTACTGACCTCTAAACTGCACAGTTGGTACTCAAGAATAGCTTATTGGAACATACCTATAGTCTATTGGCCCACTGTCCCATCTTCTGTTGAAGCACATGTGATGCAAAAAACCGTTCCGTACACCAGTGGAGGTTACCCGCTGCTTACCCTCTCTGGACTATTTCCTCATATTCCTTAGTACCTTCTTAAAACCTTAAACCCTGAATTTTATGTCCTCTTCAATAATCTTTTCACCTCTTCCCCCATTTTGATATTATTTTGGGAGACCAGTGGCAGAAAAGTTAAAACAGAGAGAATGGCTCCATCCACCCCACTAGTAGCACAACGGCCCAGAGGAATTAGACTAGATGGCGGCCAAGGGGAATTAGACCAGTGGCAGGGGGTTAGACTAGATGATCTATTCAGGTCCCTTCTGACCCCTAACTACAATGAAACTATGAATTGGGGGTGTGGCTAGAGGTGGGCACAGCCTGCTGCAGAATCCAGGGCCCTGGTGAACATGGCCATCAGTGGCAGAGAAGTGAGTAAGGGCTATGTGACACAGCCCTTGGTTGCCCTGCATTCTGGCTCACTATTACTTTTGCTATAGCAAGCACCTGCCTGATGCGCAGCCACTTGCCCTATTGCCATTTTAGTGGCTGCTGCTGCCCTGTGTGCCAGGCCAGAACTGGCCTGTGAGGAGCCCTGTAGTCTAGATCTGGTGTGGGGCACAAAGTGAATTTGGAACCTCTGAGTTAAGGTATTTCACTGCAGCTCCAGAGCCATGAGCTTAAGGCTACACTACAAACTTGTGCAGAAGAGTGACTCCCACTGAGTCAGCTTTAAATGGGTCATTTGTGCTAGGGCAAAGGTTGCCAGCCAGAATACTTGCTACATCATTCCATTATATGCCGTTAGTTGCAGAAACTGATGTGCCTTAACAATGCTAGTCCTATCTGTTACTCTGCCTGGGAGGATCTTTGAACTTTCCAACTATTATAATTCTGGACATTTTCCATATAAATGTCCATTTCCTCTTAGCAGGTCTTGGCCTCAATAATATCTTGCAACAATGAGTTCCACAGTATAATTTTCTGTGTGTGAAAACAAATTTCTATCAATTTTGACTTCTCCACCTTTGAATTTAACAAAATGTCCCCTTACTGTGAGAATAAAAAATTCTACCTTCTGCAGTCCATTCATTGCTTGGATACCTGTGTTTCTGAACCCTCCTAACCATGTCCTCCATAAAGTAAACAAGCTCAATATTTTAATCTCTCCATATCTTCTTCACATTACTAATCATTTTCCATCCGTGAACACCATTGAATCCTTTATAATCCTTATTGAGTTTAAGGACATGTCCACATTGCCTCCATTCCAAGCACAGTGGCTGAGAAGCATGCCACCACTCCTCTGCCATACACACTAAATCCTGAAAATGAGGCAACATAGCTACCTTAATGTGGCCCTGAAGATGCCCAAAATAGAGTCTGGGAATAGTTCTAGACACATGCTCAGTGTCACTCTGATGTAGCTACATTATCTAAATACCAGGACATGGTAGAACAAGAGGGTGAATAGTGCTTCTTAGGACCCCTCTAAATGTGCAGGTAAAGGCACAATGAGATCTGATGCAAACCATCACATTTCCTTCCATGCCACACTTTCGTGGCAAGAGGTAGTAATCCCAGTCGTGGCAGTACAGTGTAGACAATCCTAACTGACCAGAACTAAATAGATGAAGGTGAATAACTGACTTAACTAAGATCTTTTATCATTTTCAGAATTTTTCCTCAGAACCATTCTTTATACACCATAATGTTTTGTTTTCTGGTTGACCAAAGTTGTATATTGAACAGAAGCACCCAGTGTCACCCCGGACCCTTTTCCTGAGCTGATAGTTCTTTGGATTTCAATCTAGTTATGTTTACAAGTAGTAACATTTTGCTCTCTGTTCACTACTTTGCATTTGTCAACAACAAATTTTATCTGCCATGATGGTACACATTGATCTAGCTTGGTTATAGTCTTCTGAAATTTCTCAGTCTTTTCTCAGAATATAAAGAACCTGTCATTTTTGTACCATGGACTTTTTTATTTTGTTGTTATATGATTGAACTGTTATACTCAACCTTAGTAATATGGCTAAGTTTCTATTTTTTGTGAGATTCTTTTTAAGTTTCAAGTCATTGAAAAATTCATGGTTAATCCAAGCTAGTGTTTTACTAAACTTGCACATCAGGAGCATGTTCTTAATATTGTCCCTTTAAGGAACAGCCAACTCTCCTGGGCTCCTTTTTCCCCTTAGATTTACATCCCATGGGATCTTGCTCATCAGTTTTCTGAGTTAAATTCTGCTTTCCAGAAGTTCAACTGGTTTTTGTTTTCTTGCTCTTCTCCTTTCTTCCTTTTCTTAGAATCAAACTCACTGATTCATGATCACTGTCACCCAAGTTACCTTCCACTTTAGGTTTTTCACCAATTTCTCCCCATTAGTAAACAACAAAGCAAGAAGTATCCCACCTACTTTTCTTCACTATTTGTACCAAAAAATTGTCTCCAACAATTGGGACATTTATACATACTGTTTTCCACTTCAATGGTAATCAAAGTCCCACATAAGCACCAGTTGCTGAGATCTGGATGCCTCACGTGTTTAAAAGAAGGCCTCATCCATTTCTTCTCTTGTTTTAATGATCAAAGTAGATACCCACTGTGACATCACCTTTTTCCTGTTAACTTAACCCAAATCTTTCAACAACCTCTGATTTCACATAGGTCTGTACCTCAGATGAAGTGTAATATCTTTAATATACAAGACAGCACCTCTCCCTTTTTCCCGCACAAGCTATACCCATCCGTGCCAATAGTCCACTCATGAAATATCCCCCCAGGTCTGTTCTTCCAATATCTCTGTGTTGCTATCAGTATCTGAGCTAGCCATCTTAAAGCCTCTTGTTTATATCTGCATGAGCTTCAGTCACATGTTTGGTTGCATTTCAGATATACTATTTCTGAGCCCAAAGCATAAGAAGTTCTCATTAACATGTTGGGCAATACTTTGACTCTCAGTTGGAAATATAATTATATACTCAACATACAATTGCAGTAGTATCTCAGTTTCAATATATTTATTTCTGATCCCAAATTATGTACTTTCCTTCTTCTATGCATATTAACTATTCATTTCAAAGTGTATTTATACCTATTTCAGTGAACTCTTAGAATCCGTAAGCAGCTCAGCATATGTATCTTTCAGTTCCCAAAACTAATATGAATTCCACTTAGGACCCCATCTCTTCAAATCATTTTTCCTCCATGCCCCAACTAACAGATTGTGTGCCAGTAAACATCTTTTCATGGGATTAATATTTGTAAGATCTCTGTTTCCTGGCTAATTTTTGTCAGAAAACAGAACACTTTTAGTTTTCATGCCCCTCAACATTCCAAGACCCAAACATGGGAGGAAATGTATGACAGAGGTCCACAATGAAGAAACAAGAAGTTACTCATATATGAAACTTAAAATGTCCTGCATTACATTTGTTCATTGTAAATATATATATCTACCTATAATCTCATTTCTGGAATGTTTAGATGAAAGTAATTTGAATATTACACTATGAGTACTGTATCCACTAAAATGACAAAACTGAATACAATCAGACAGACTTAATATACAAGCTCTTGAAGAATACTCACTACAAAGCTATGGAACACAACCAAGTATAGACCCATTACATGTTTTTAAGTGCTATTTTAAATGGAGATGGAAATAAAGTACAATTTAAATGCTTTCCAGACTTGGGTCTGTAGTATCAGAGTAAGTAATTTTTACAATTAAAAAAATAGCAAGTAAAAATGGAATGAACTATATACAAACCTTTTTAATATGCTGATATGCCTATGATCTGAATTGTGCATTTCTTTAGGAGGTTATAGCAAAATTTAATATAGAATCATAGGAAAGTAAGGCTGGAAGGAACCTCATGAGTCCAACCTACTGCTCAAGGCAGCAGCATCCCTGAATAAACCATCCCATTTGTTCCTATGGGTTCTTTGCTTGTTTGTCTCTCCCAGCACTGCCCCCCTCCTCTCTTCTTGAAAATTTCCAGGGATGAGATTCTATATTTTTTTTTTAGGTATCCTGTTCCAATGCTTGATCGCTCTCATAGTCATAACATTCTTCCTAATCTCCAACCTAAATTTTCTCTGCTACAGTAAGAGACCACTGCTGCCAGTTCTGTCCCCTACAGGCACAGAGAATAGTCTATCTCCATCCTTTCTATAATCACCCTTCAACTTTTGAAGATTGTTATCAATTCCCCCCTCAGGCTTCTCTTCTCTGGACTAAATAACCCTAGTAATTTCCTCCTTTCCTCATAAGTCTTGCCTCTCATCTCCCAGTCATTTTTTGATGCTCTCCACTGGACTGTTTCTAATCTGTTCAAATCCTACTTGAAGTGTTGGGCCCAAAATTGGACACTGTACACCAGGTGAGGCTTCACCAGTGCTTAATAGAGTGGAATAATCCCTTCCCTTGTTTTGCAAGTGACACTCCCATTAATACAACCCAGTATACCGCTAGCCTTTTTTTGGAACTAGAGCACACTGTTGGCTCATAGTCATATAGTCATATGATCTACTGCAGTAGTTTTCAACCTGTAGCTTGTGGTCCCCTGGGGATCTACAGACTATGTCTAAGGGATCCATAAAAGATGACTATGATTAATCAAAAGTATGTGAGTACCCACACTTAAAATTCAAAGGGCTCCTCATCTCCATTCACATGTTTTAGGGGTCTAAAAATGAAAAATGGCTGAAAACCACTGGTCTACTGTATCCCCCAGATCCTTCTCTACAATACTGCATCCTATTCAATTATGTACAGTCATGTAAAATTCATACAAAATGTATATTTTAAAAAAAAATTATGAGTTTTTTGTTGTAATACCAAAAATGATGAGAACCAAGTAGCTTAGTCAGTTGGGTGACTGGCTATAGACTGAAAGGGCCTGAGTTTGATCTAAGGGTGGTGGATTTCTACTCTCTGTTTCCACTTCCAGTGTGGCCTTGAAACCCACCTAGCCTCTTACCCAGTGGGTAATATCCATGAGCTACCTGGGAGTAAAGGTAGTGGCAATGTGGTGCTGACCTCATCATCTCCTTGTCCTAAGGTTAAAGAAAAAATGGATCTCTGCCTCTATTAGCTTGTAAATGGGACACCTTTACCTACAATGATAGAATTTTCACACTACGAGGTTGGTTAAGCATTTGAACAGACTACCCAGAGAAATCTCCATCTCTGGATGTTTTTAAGAGCAGGTTGGAAAATCACTTGACAGGATGGTTTAGTCAGGGATGGATGATCCTGCCTTGAGCAGGGGCTTGGACTAGATAATCTCCTGAAGTTCCTTATAACCCTACTTACTTATGATTCTATAATTATCAAATATTTTTCTCTCTCTATCTTGGTCTATAGGTATCTATCTTATCACGAGAAATTTGAAGAACAATATTAGATATTGGACAATTTTTTCTCCAGACTGAGCGATAAGTATATCTTGCCAATTAATTAAAAAATAATTTGATTGTGATATGGTTAGATGCAAAATAGAAACAACTTGCTGTAAATGTGCCTATTACAGATGAATAGATTTCAAGAAAAAGCGTCAATACAGCATTTTATTTAAATAGCTATACAACGTACAAGACAGGCAGTTTGTGGAAATTATTGAAAAAGTATTAACGTTATTACTAACTGTAGAATATATGAAGTCTTAATTAATGAAAAACTCTTGGTTCAGAGATGATCCCTTTTATTAAACTAACTAAGAAATTGCAAAAAAAAATAAAAAATCTTCCTTTGCAAGCTTTCAGGTACACATGCCCTTCTTCAGGCTGAGGTAAAATTAAAGATGGTAAAAGTCCCCTTAGATAGAAAATAAACTTCATTTTGCATAGAAGAAACTAAAGGTGGAGGTCTGTTCCTCTGGGCCCATGAGACAGAGGACCCAGAGCTGCCTCTGTGCAAAATGAAGTTTATTTTCTACCTACGGGACTTTTACCATCTTTAATTTTTCCTCAGCCTGAAAAAGGGTGCGTATGCCCAAAAGCTTGCAAAGATAATTTTTTTGTACTTTCTTAGTTGGTCTAATAAAAGGTATCATCTCTGAAACAATAATTTTAGAGCTTTGCATTTCTTTGTCTCAGAATAACCCAGCTACTAAATACATACCTGAAGCCTAAACTATACTTTGAATATTACTTAATTACAACACTCCTTCATATTTTAGGAGTCAAAAGATTCAGGTTCTGTTTTTCTATAGACTTGTTGGAAGACATAGGCAAGTCACTTGACTTCTCCCTATTTCCATTTCCTCAAAATAGAAAATGAGAATAATACTTGCATAGAGATGTTGGGAGAATTAGATCAGTATGATCTATACAGTGCTTTGAGATCCTGAGATGAAAAGCATTACAAATGCAAGCAATGCATTATAGAACAGCGACAGTAGTATTGTAGTTATTATGTTTTTACTCTTCTCTAGAGAATATTTTAAGTACAGTAATTCTAAAGAGATTCATATTTGAACTCTGTATGAATTGTATTCTTTGCCTTTAGAACTTCTCTTGAAGGCATTATAGAGAAAAACTAGTATTCATATAAGCACACTCCAAACTTTCCTAGGACCCAATCCTTTAATGAGCTCAGTGACTCTTGAGTAATGCTGTGTACTCTCAGCTCAGACTGAAGTCCAAGTGAATTGACTGTACTCACATTGTTTGACTGGGCCTTAGGGCTACTAGCAGGAATACTAGTATAGCAACAACCATATAACCATTTTTAGTCAAATGCTAGGTTCCATGCATTTTACTGGTGCTCATCAGCAGCATACAAGAACTAAGTCTTTTACACTGCCAATTATGGACAGCAGCCTAACCCTACTGCAAACCTGCAGGAAGACACAGCATTGGAAGTGTCATATAAAATAAAATATATTTGAATACTAGACATCCCAGATGGATTGTATATAAAGCTTGTTTAGTATAAATTCCCTCCTTCCTCCCTTGTTCTTTAAAATCCTTAATGAGTCATATACTTTTAAATTTTATTATTATCCACAAACCTTGGTGAAAACACAGAGTGGGTGATAGGCAAAGAGAAACCAGGAGAAAGTGTTGGCTCCAGCTTACATGGAAGACTAATAGACTCAAAAGCTATATTAGAGGACATTCTGTTCTGGACTGATTTAAACTGACTGTGTTTGACCAGCCATTTTCTGATGCAGCACTTGGAGCAAAAGGGCTTCCTAGAAACCTGCTGGGGCACTAATGGGGAAGAGAGAGGAACATTATTTTTGGTCTTGAGAGTAATGTCAGGGGAATCTCCAAATAGCTCAGATGCTGTGAAAGCCATTGCCCTGAATTTTACTTGAAAAGAAAATTGTTCAGTGCAAGGGTTCAGTCAGGTAGACACAGTTTAGGAGCTCAGAACAGACTTAACTAATGTAATGACACTTGTGTGTGACATACCATCAAAGAACTTGGCTGTACTCCCTCCTACGACTGGATTACTGTCTGCATGGATAATTAAGTTCTGTAGAAATAGGTGAATCATATCTATGTCAAGTATCCTCCTTGTGTCCCCCAACTATCTAGTGGATGACAGATATAATAGAAGGAGCTGCAGAGAGTCCAATCAGACACCAAGTATCCATCCTAGTATCTTTTAGGAATACCTTAGACTAAGAAAAATAGACTGCAAAAGATCTGTAGGATTAATTTTTAGAATCAGGATCCCCCAGTATCCATTTTTTCTGTGAAGACAGTTAAGAAGTACATATGATTTAACAGTAGGCTTAATGTTAAATACACTCTGGCCAGACAGGAACTTCTGTGCTCAATGACTTCTCAAGAAAACAAGTAGACTTTCACTTAGACTTCTGCAGAGCACTGGGCCTTGACCAAATTAATAAATAAGGAAATCCCAGTCACCACTGGAATTTCTTTGAGGGCTCTGGCACCAGCACAATCTCCCCCTTTTCAAAGTCCATGGAACCAAGGAGCTCTAAATAGTCTGACCCCACTAGTCTTGCCACATCTAGTTGAGGAATAACACTGTCATTTGAGATAATTACTGGTGCCAACAATGGGATGGTAATATGTTACTATTTATTCGCTTTTATAAGTAATTTAGGAATTGAAGTTAATTATTAAGAAATTTTAAACAATGAAGTATTTGTTCTGTTTTATGCTTGTTCTTAGCTTCAATTTTCTTTTGTTTGTTCTTCCAGCCTCAACTGTACAAAGTCCCTCCTTTCAACCAGCTTGGCTTTTTAAAGTAATCTAGGTCTCCCTTTTGGCTTCTAGTATCCTCTCCCTCTCTTTGTAATTCTCCCTAATCATCTTCTCATTGATTTACCTCATTTTTCTTCCAATATCCCATTCTCAGTAGTGTATCTTTTACTGCTATTGTAAACTTCTATTGTAAATCCTCTTTGGGTGTCTCTGACATCTCTTAGACATCACCATTCCCCTAGTGAAACAGGATGATGACATTGCACACTTGTCATGGTACTATGTTTCTAGAAAACTGAAGGTGTCTGATGATAATCAAAGGAAACCTGAAGATGCTTAATCTAGGTTGGCCTAGTAATAAAGTAAGGTTGTGAAGGAGACAATGGAAGGCAAGAAGGTAATCTGTGATACTCAGGGAAATGCCCTTCAGCCCTTTTAGAGCTAATTTTTGAAATACCTATTTGACATCTAAATGACAACTAGCATCTAGACAGGGTAGGAGCTTTGCAGGCGAATTAGGTAGGCCATACAGGACTGCATACAAAGGCAGGCATGCAGGTAACCATATGGAAAATGTAATATTCAAATGAATAAGATTGAGGACATTGGTGAAGAAGAGGTGCCCAATAGGGAAATATTATAAACATTAACTGTAGACAATAAATAGGGATCATGCCCACTAATACCACTTCAGAAAAAACGGACTAGTATTAATTAAATAATCCAATAAGCTACACAGCCAGGTAAGCAATATCTAAACCGTATCTACATGAAACCTTTGTAATGAAAACTGGCAGTCCAGTTATGCAGGTCTTTTACACTTAGAAATATCCATATTTATGGACTTTACATGTGGTTAAATTGTCTTATTTAAGAAAAATATATAGTTGACAATAACAGAGTAATTACACAGTCACTGCTTCAATCTGGCTGTATAAATCATTGTGATTTAACCTACAGTAGTAATAAAAATAAATGATATTGTTTTTGGTTCATTACTGCTGATCTAATAAAATGTAATGAATTAAGAAATTTCCTGAGTGAACAGTCTCATAAAAATAACAATTTACTAATGGTGTCTTAACAACTTATGTGAATTCACTACAAAAAGTAAGCATTTTTAATAAAAATAATCTTTCATTAGCAAAACATTTTTGTTTTATTTCAGGTCTGTTCAACATGTCTCCTTCAGCGACTGTGCCCTCTCCTAATTCAGATGCACTGGTTCAGCATGTCATTGCGCATATTAAATTGTGCAGTAACAGAATATAGTGAAATTGATTTTGCATTATGAGTAGAAACTTTGAGGTGAGGTATACAGATATTTTTTTCATTTTTTGTATTTTTAGTAATGACAAGAGAATAGTTAACCACTACTACAGAACAACAACTTGAACAGCGAAAAGAACGTTAGTTCCATCACAGAATATTAGGCTGGATTCTCTTCCCAGATTAGTATAAAATGTACCTAGACTACTAAAGGACACAGTACCCAAAGAGAATTTCACCCTTTGAGTAAGTCAGGTTATGTTTCCATTTCTATCTTCCCATTTGGGTCTTAGCAGAAGAGGAGTAATACTCCACACCAGGATGCAAAGAAACAATGCATGGCTGTTTTGGCTATGCCTTCCTCCGTAATTAGGCCTACTTAGCTAAAGGGGCTGCAGGCCCTCTAATGAAGGAGAAATTGCACGTACTTTCAGGTGCCATAAACCCAATTAAAGAAAGGCTTTCTCCAGCCAGATGCCCTTCAGATGTGCCAGATCAAACTGGATCACACCTAGATTAATCTGCACAAAGTCCCTGAAATAAGAGTGTGGCAATACCAGCCTAAAGGCAACACCAGAGAAGAGAAGTCAGTGGGAGTTCCGCCTAAGATTCTATCATCACACAGCTGGTACAAGCATATACCATATGGTCAGTCCATAAAACAATATTGAGGGAAAAAAAGAGCAATTCAGAGATTCCTCCCAGTAATTATGCCCTTAGAAGCTGACTACGTAATGCTATAATATTCCAGTCTAAACCAGAAAGCAATATTGTGAGTTGCCTTTTTTATATTTTTCTCCACAAATCACCAAATTAGTACTTGCAATGAGTTCTTATTCATTTTGCATATTAGGCTTCCAGCCTGCAGGCCAGCAGCATGAAACCAGTCTGATTACACCTGGATGCTTGTTCCTGTAAAGACTGAAGAATCAGGCCCCAGTATGTTCATTTTGTTTCCTTAAAGCAGAAAGATAAAGCTATTTAAAACTGAGAAATTCACATCCAATAAATCAGTAATGATTTTTCATTCTAGCACAGGATTCCAAAATGCAGCTCTGTTTATGATCAAAAATCATAAGTGATAAGCTAAGCTTAATATTGGAGATATTTTCAATGTGTTAAAGAGGGAGACATGATTAAATGTTGCTTTGATAACAAAAATAGAACCCAGTGGAAAACCTTCCTGATAAGTGTGTGTGTGTGTGCACACAAACAGTTAGTGAGCTAATGTTATTAAAGGATTCTGAAGTCTTCGTGGGTTTGAAGAAAGCAAAATCACTAAAAGCCCACAGCATTTAAAATTAGTTGGAGACTTAAATTTTTGTAGAGCAAATGGATCAGTTTTCCTGAAAAGCATGATTTAGAGAACCTCTGGATTAAGCTAAAGCAGAGGATCAGTCTAGTTCTGTAACCATGGATTTCTAAACGTCTGGAACAAGTTATTTCCCAATCCCTCACTGACACCTAGCCAAGGATGAGGGAAAGATCGACAAACAGTGGAAAGAGGAATAAAAGACAGTTTAGCAGACTAAAAGAAATATAAGGAGGTGTAACAGGCTAATCAACATGGAATTCAGTAAAACCTTTATCACTGGAAAAGTACTACTTGAAGATAAACTGGCAATCACAGGTTCAATCATTTCAAAACTCCAGAAACCTTCCTCCAAAGTTGAGCAAAAGGAAAATGTTGATTTGACTAAGAGAAATGAATAAATATCAACACTCAAAGAAGGAAGGACATTTTCATAGGACATAACTTTAAGAACAAGAAAACCATATTTCCTGTTAAATATGCTGTAGAAAAAAATTAGACTTGACTTGGGAACTTGTATATAACTCTTCAAAGGCTATAAAATTCCATGCTAAGAATAATAAAGGGGAAATCTGGCAACCTCACCTAGGTAATACTAGCTTTGCAGGGGTTAGCTAGCTGGAGATAGTACATATACATATTACTCCATGCAGATGAATAGCAGAGTATATCAGTGTGATGCCCTGGCCCTCTTCACTAGAATTTACTTTTTCTGGCAGGATCTGACAGGATTCTATAAAGATGAAACAAGGATTCAATAAAGATGACTTCATATCACTGTGCTAGCAGGGCTGGGCCCGTAAGCAGGTGTTCCTACAAATGATAGGCTTTTGATACATGCTTGTATCTGAAGCAGTGATTTCATCTGGTTTTTTTTTCTCATGAACTGCATCATTGTTTGTTCCCTGAAAAGACGGGATAGATACAAAATATCTACAAGTTCTACAAGCAGTTTAATTACTGCAGTAGCCAAATTTAAAATGTCAGCTATTAATCAGATGGCTACTCCAGTGACTACTTTAATCCAAAATACTGCATAAGAAAAGATAAGGCATTGCAACCATCAAGTAGAGAAGCTTAAATTTTAGTAGGGTAAGGGAGAAAATTCTCTGGGGGTGACTGCCTTGTGTGATGGGTGTAGCAGTGTCTGCATACGCAATCTGTAAAGCACTTTGGGCTTGATTCCTAGGGAATATGATGAAAAGAGGAAGGATTTTCACAGTCTGATAAAGCCATGAGGAGAAGAGTGAACATTGCTGATCGAATTTATTTCTATTTTCATATTGTTTTCTTAACAGGAAAAATAGGATATCAAAGAATTTATAGACAGAACGTAGTGAAGAAATTGTCTAGGTTTGTTCCCTCAAACACATTTCTTAAATATGTAGGCAAATATTGAAAATGTATGGAGAACAAAAATACCTTTTTGGCTTAAAAATAATTTACTTACATTCAGATACATTCATGGATCATGGTAATGAACTAAAAAGGCTATAAAAGCATGGCATATGTTGAACATATGAATGCTTGCTTTGCTATTTAATAGAGATAATAGAAGTGTTGGAAGCAACAGGATCAAGGGAATTGGAGGAAATGCTCATTAAAACAAATTTAAAAGGTCTAATGATTAAAATATTGATTAATTAGCCAAACATTGATTAACAGTCACACTTTATCAACTACAAAGGTACTAATTACTGCACCATTATTCCATAGATTGACCTGTTCTCTCTTGTCACTTACGATGAAGAACAATTTTTATTAAGTGGGTTTTGGATTTTTGACCTGTAAAATTTTAATAGGGAGTGCAAAGAGGGTGTCGTGTGTGGTTTGGCATTTTAGTCACTGAGGGACTGATAGTTACTGTCTCTACTTAACCAAAGGCACAAAAGTGCAAGAGAAATGTGAATACTTAGGGATTAAAGCCCTAACAACTCCATAATCATGAAAAAGGGAGATATATTTGAAACTGAAAAAAACTGGGGAAAAAAACTGTGCTGTCACTCTGCTGTTTAATAATTTGGAATTTGGGCTGCCCAGATTCTTCTGTATGAACAGGCATGCAATAATTTAATGAACAAGCAGAGAACAGCATCCAGTGCCTGGACCCTTAATATTTTAAAACACATCCCAGAACAACCTCAACAGCCCAAATTTTGGCCACCCTGACATTGAAAATAAAAGCCAAAATAGTAGCTCCTAAAAACATATATTTCTCAGAACAACCATTCCATGCTAAGAAAATGGCCTCACATTTAACACATGTTCTGCAGAAAATTTATGGATGTCTCACATAAGACTATCTTGCTGATTTCAATAACTGTCCATTTAAATCTGTTGATGTAGCGTTTAAACCTTGCTTCACAAAAGAAATAAGCTAATACACACATGGGGTTACACTCTCTATATAACTGTCTGAAAGTGATGGTCTGGATTTACTCCTGATGAGATCAGCTCTAAGGCCAGAAAGCAGATTTATAGTGTGAACATAAATGAGCATGGGGGAGGGGGTCCTTTGTGATCATACATATGCTTGTCAGGGAAAACGTGCTCAAAAGCTCATTGCCAAATAAGTAATAACAAGTAAGTTCCTCACAGTCAGTCAAAAATGACATCAAGAGGACAATTCAGAACAGAAACACTAGGCTGACAAGATCAACATCCAAGGCCTGGGAAAGGACCAGGCAAGAAGGGCTGGTACTCAGATGCCACTACAGGAGAGAATTTCCTTCAGGCTAAGCTGATGGGTCGTGCAGAGGAGCAATGTTTTAGAAATGGCCAGATTATTCTGCAGCTGTTTAGAGAGAGAGAGAGAGAGAGCTGGTATTATGCCAAGATCTAAAATACCCTACAGTACCAGCTGCTGAATAATGATGAAATAACTGCTTCACAGAGATAGCTGTACTCAACACTAACCTACACAAACTGAAAGAATTAATACCATGCAAAACTGCTACATCTCCTTGGCCTTTTCACTCCATCCTCCCACTGTACTATCCATTTAAAACAAACCAGTATCTTTACTTCCACCCCTCATCAGAAAAATAAAAACAACCTAGTTTCTTTTATGCACCTCTTGGTCCCCTTACTTGATTTTTATACCAGAAATCTGTTATACTTAGAGCCCAAATCCATGCAATCAATTTAGAGTATAACCAGACAAACATATCTGCTATTCCACGGTTCACAGATATTTTTAGTATACTTGATGAGAAATACCACAGGTTTTTTTGGACCTTCCCATGGAGGACCACCAATTTCCATTTATACATACATTTACTCCTGTTGATATTGCCAGAAGTTCAGATGTACATAGTTAAGATGACAATGCAAATTTTCATGGAAGCCAGAAATTTGCCTTTCTGTTAAGTTATGGCTCCCTATTCCTCTTAAGAACTGAGAACTAGAAGTACTATTGTTTAACTCCTAAGTCAGCCATAATGCAAATGCTATTGAGGACAGAATTTCAGCCTTGGACCAAATTAAGCTATGCAGGGCAGCTGAGACGATTCACCCTGGAGAAAGGCAAGTGGAATTTAATCTGGGCAAAGCAACTTCATTGTCTTGTGGGGAAGCCATAGTGCCCTACAAAATGAGACTGCCCTGCTGAGGTGCTCAATAAAGGTAATCTTTCAGCCACCAAAATTCTTTGGCCTGGTCCTATCTACATTCAGGTCTGCGGCCATTTCATACCAAGGCAGACTGGTAGTTGCAGGTAGCCATAAAATAGTGCTCCCATTCTTGCAGGGGTTTAGGTTGTAGCCGTGTTGGTCTAAGGACATAGGCAGACAAGGTTCCTTGGGTGAATTTGATATCTTTTATTAGACCAACCCAAATAGTTGGAGGATAGTTATTAAGCAAGCTTTCGGGTTCAAAAACCTTTCATCAGGCTAAGGAAGTTTCAGCAGTTGGTGTGTGCTCTTCCATCCAGGAAGATTTCCTTAGCCTGACGAAGGGTTTTTGAACCCGAAAGCTTGCTTAATAACTATTCTCCAACTATTTGGGTTGGTCTAATAAAAGATATCAAATTCACCCAAGGAACTTTGCTCCCATTCTTGGCACTTTAGAAATGCAGAGGTAGCAAGCTGAGGTTCTGCTGCCCAAAGTCAATGTAATTTTATGTTACTTTGCAATAATTGCATGGTTTAATTTTCTTGGGGTTATTTTAAATGTTGACAGACTGATTTTTCTTTGGGAGTTGCATGTATTTCTTGCTTTAAGATCAAGAGGACTCTAAAAAGGCATCACAGAGAAGAAATGAGAAAAAAAACCAAAAAACCAGGGATTAGCAAAATGCCTCTTCAGCAGCATATCAGGCTCTGTTCTTCATACACTCCTTTTTAATGGCATAACAAAGGGAAATTACTTGTTTCTGGCAAGTGCAGCATGTGGCATTGTGGCAACTGCATGGGCCAATATACACACACATTACTCTCACATAAATTGCAATACTTAGGTTTTCTGGATGTGTCAACCTCTTAATTCACAGGTTTTTGACACTGTTGCCTATGATGATTCCTTGCAAGCCACACTAGTCCATCATATGTGTTGACACTGGATTTATGACCTAGATACCTTGTTCTGGGTGGACCCAAAACCCTCAGACCAACCACAGTCTCTCCATTCGATAATAGGTGAATGTTATTGATACACAGTGATAGCAGATAAGAACAATGCAAACAATTCTATATCTACTAGTCCCAGGGTTCACAGAGTCAAGGTACGTCTGGCCAGCATGCGAGCTTCACTCTGAGGTTCTCTTGAATATCAGATGTCAGCAGCCTGGAGGTTGGAGGGTGAGACCCACCCCTTCCCTCCCAAGTGGGGTGGCTGAAATGGCCTTGTGGTATGCCCTCTGTCCATGGAGGCCTCAGGTTCCCCTCTTGGAGGCACTTCACTGCTCTGAAATCCTTCCTTTTTGTATTCTTTTTCCCTCTGGTGACTCTTCATCTTTAGGCATTGTTGATTTAGGCATTGTTGATCTACCTGTAGTTGTCATACTGTCCATGTTCTGTCCTGTCAGGATATTCCTTTGTTTCACAAACCCACCACATGCGCACATCCTAATTTGCTTCTTTTGGGGCCTCCTAATTTGGTCCATCTACCAAAGCTGGAAATCCTAAGGACTCTGCAGCTGGGCACTGTAACCTGGCACCAATGCTGAAGAGTTCCTGATCTCCATTATGGAACAGTGTGGTACATGTCTTCGATTTCTCAGCCTGTGTGTCTGCTTGCTGCTTGCCTGTATCAGACACAATGGACCTTGAAGGAAACTTTTGTCACAAACAGGCTTCTAGAAATCAATTAACTCATTCTGTTGCCCTAGCCCTTTGTTATAGTACAATGTCTACTTTATCTACAAGCTGATTCCCAAGAGCAACCCTTTAAATACCATTTTCTAGCTATCAATGTGCACATCTTCTCTGAGACACTTCATACATTTAGTACATACAGAAAGGAATATCCCATTGTTCTAACAAAGGGTCACCAATGTTTTCTAGCAGTGGGCCAAAATGATCCAGCTCAGTCTAGGGAAGGCCAATGCTAATATCTCTTATTTCTGATGCCCAAGTCATGGCACAACATAGTGCAACACAGCTCCACCAAAGCCCCATCTCTGCAGGCTGGGTCCAATGGTTCTGTGAGCTGGAAGAGGCCCATGAGCATAGGTTGGTAACACTTGGGTGCACATTTAGGTAAAAATCTGCAAGGAGTAACCAGACAGACAGATAGATCATCACTAGAAGTAGGCGTAGAGGCCACAAAACAGTTAGGTTTAGTCATTTATAGCAAAGCTGCACTGTTTCTGGGAGATTGCTGTTGAGAAATGCACGCACCTACTTGCTCCTAGTTACCAAGCCAAGGAACTAGGTAGGATAGCTAGTGTAGTGCCACCCTGTAGAGCTGTGCAAAATTTTGATGGACGTTTCAAAGGTGTTTTGATGTGTTTCAAGCTTGAAACACTGAAACCAAAATGAAATGCAGGCTTCAAAACAGCTTTGAAACGAAACAAGGGCACTAGAAACGTTTTGAAATTTTTGAAGGGTTTCGAGTTTTGAAGCTGGGTTTGCAGGGAAATACAAACTAAGGAGAGGAGGGGGAACAGGGGGGAAGGACTGCTATGATACTGACTGTGTAGCTGGCCAGTGACTGTGATCCTCCCCTGAGGTCCCTTCCAATCTCAGTGCTCTGGGGGAAGGATGAAGAAGGAGCATAAAAGCATTGTTTGAAATGAGCTTTATCAGCTGTGCCTTTGTCAGCTTACTGAGTTGTGTCCTCCAGCAGCATCACAAGCATCAGGAAGGCTCTCACTTCCTACTTGCTAGTCTGTTCCTAGCAAGTGAGATCCAATCCTTTCCGAAATACCCTAATGCCCTTTCCTAATCCATTCCTTTCAATTTTTTCTCCTCCAAAACCCTCTTTTTGTTTTTGTTATTCTCTGTAATTCGTTCTCCACAAAGAAGAAAGCTGTGTTTTCCCTGACAGTCTGCATTGACTGTGCAGGAAAGCACAACATATATTACATAAATACATACTTTACATTACAGAAACACACACAGACTTTCCAGCACACCAAACATGAAGCATGCTGGAAAGGCAGGTGGACACTCTTCTGGCTGGGGAGGAAGAGGGGGCAGAGGGAAAGCTCTAAGTCCTGCCCCACACCCCCAACTTAGACACAGCCTCTTTCCAACAACTAGCAGCCATGCCTTTTCTGCTACTAGTGGCACCGAGGAGATGGGAGTAGTGTCTGCATCACTTCCAATAACACCTGCCATAATAACAACAACCCCAAGAACTACTACCATGACAACAACCAGCAGTAGCATTACAGTCTCCACCACTCCAATTTCAGTTCCCAGCCTGAGCCTTCCAGTGCCAGAGGAAGAGCTGGAGTTGGAGCTGGATCTGAGTGCTTAGCAAGGGAAATTCTGAGGAGGGAGGGGAAATCAACTGAGTTTGTGCTCCACACCCCTGAATATTCCCCTAGAGCCAGGTCTCCTTCCCTAGAAGGCACTTCAGAGGAGGCTGAGGTAGAGGTAGCAGAGGCAAGTGGCTTAGCTGAGTCTGCTTCTCCTATTGCTGTGCCTCTGCCTGCTGAGGAGGGGGGAACTGCATCATCGACACGTGCACCCTCACCCCAGAAGCAAGCAGGTAGTGTGGTCTGGGATCATTTTGAGCTAGGAGATGATCCTACATATTCTACCTTCCTGCACTTCTGAGCCAAAACCAACTGGGGCGAGAGAGTGAAACACATGAGCACTACAAGGATGCTGATGCATCTCTGCAGGTGTCACCCTCTTGCCCTTGCTCCTCCTCAGCCTGGCATCAGTGGGAGCATGCCCAAAAAGAAGTACCCCTCTCACTTAAAAGCCCCCATTCCCCCAAAGCAAAAGCAGACCACCCTTGAACAAGTGGGGGAAAGGCGGGCACACAGAGGTGTGCATTCCCAAGGTGAGTGAGGTCACCCAGAGCATTGGGGAGATGCTTGCTGTGGATGGCTAGCCCTTCTACTTTGTTGAGCAGCCAGGGTTCAGGTGACTCATGCCACTTTTGGCCCCATCGTATAAAGGTGCCAGCACGCACCACCGTCAGCAGGACATGGTGGCTCCCTGAATGCCACCATGTATGAGGTATTCAGGGAGTACTTTGGGGAGGAGCTGCACAAGGTAAGTTCACAAGTGGCCTTACATTTCACCTTGGACATCTGGAGCAGCCGGGGTGGAGATCACACCTACCTCTCCCTCACAGGGCACTGGTGTGACCAGTCAGGCCATCGATGGGCTCTCCTTCAAGCCAAGGTGATGAATGAGTCCCACACAGCAACAGCGATCATGGGAGCCATAAACCACATGGTGCAGGGGTGGCTCATTTGGCAGGGCAAGCTCACCCGTGGGTTCATGGTCACCGACAACAAGGCCAATATGGTCAAGGCCATCCATGATGCCAACTTTGTTGGCATCTACTTTGTGGCACACAAACTGCACCTCATAGTGAGGGATGCCTTGGAGGGGGACAGGGCTGCCAGTGAGGGTGCCATCACAACCAACCACCTGATTTCAAAATGCAGGAAGGTGGTGGGCTACTTCCACTGCAGCATCAAGCGGGGCAAGATGCTGCAGGACAAACAGGCAGAGCTGAGCATCCCACAGAACAAAATCATGCAGAATGTCAAGACTTGGTGGAACTCGACATAGCTGATGCTCGAGAGGCTGGTGAAGCAACCATCCATGAGATGGCCTTGCTTGGGCAGGTTCAGAACAGTGGCTTGCTTAACAAAGAGGTGTGGGATACCATCTCCCAGATATTGGTGGTTCTCAAGCCCTTCCTCAAGGCCACTGAGAGCCTCAGCAATGGCAATGTCCTCCTGAGCCAGGTGATCCCTGTAGTGAGGGAACTTGAAAATGAAATGCACAAGTTTCAGGGGATTGATGTTCCTGGCTGGAACAAGCCGCTGTCACCAGAGATGCAGGCACTGGTGAAGCGGCTGAAGGAGGGCATCAAGAAATGGCTAGATCCATTGCAGTCCACCTCTGCACACCTTCCACCACCTTGCTGAGCTCCATGGGGCTGGTGGAGCCAAATGGAGCGCAGCCCAGTGTTGGGAGGCAGGCAAAGCTGGCTGCACTCTGATCAGCTCTGCCAGCCCCTCCGAGCGTAGCATGGCAGTGGGAGGTGGGGAGAGCCAGGGCTGTGCTCCTCACTGGGCTGAGCTACATGGGGTGCAGAGCCACTTGGAGTGCAGCCCTGGCTCTCCCCTGCCTCCCACCACTTGACTACTGCTTCAAAACTCGAAACGTTTCAAAACTTTCCAAATGTTTTGACTGGCCTCATTTCATTTTAAGGCTGTTTCAAAGCCCTACATTTCATTTCAAGGATGTTTTGAAGCCCTTCGTTTAATTTTGATTTAGCTGTTTTGAGCTCGAAAAAGAATCAAAACAGTATTAAAGCAAAACAGCCAGCGAAGCTTCACACAGCCCTAGTTGGAAGGTTTTGCATGTCTTGTCATGGCATGGTCTGGATCCATTTGGTGTGTTTTGAGTTGTAGGAAGTTGGCTTCTGGTGATGAGGTTAGCACTGCTAACCTCCTAGGTATAGAAACTAATGGACTCAATATAGACGTTGGAATTATGACATGCTACAACCTGCCAGACATCTGACTCCCCAGGTACCTCTCCACTTTTACCTGCTACATCCCCCTTCTTCCCTAACCCAGACCGTCCCTCATCCCCTGATGCCTCCATTTCCATTTTCACTGACTGGCTTTCTTGCCTGAATTGCATACCAGCCTCTGGCTTCTTTAATATTCCTTCCATCCAGGAAGAGTAGACACACCAACTGCAGATGCTTTCTCAACCTGAAAAAGGATTTTTAACCCAAAAGCTTGCTAAGATACATTTCTCCAAATATTCATTTGGTCTGCTTTATCAGATTGACCCAAAGAACCTTGTCTGCCATGTCCTTACACCAACACAGTTACAACCTACACCTCCTAGCACCTGTCCCTGGTCAGCTGACCGGGAGGCAGCAGGGCCCTGGGCAGATCTAAGCCTCAGGGCTGGGGCTGGCAGGGAGAGTTCTCTGGCAGCTGCTGGAGAAGAAGCTCCTGCAGGCAAAGAAAGAAAGGCTCTGTGACCGTTTGGCTGCCTCAGATGCTAGTGCTACTGTGCTGCTTACCTGTTGTTATTTAAAGTGGTGGACCAGGATGAGGCTGTAGGGAGGAGGAGGTCTCACTGGGGCACACTACCATGTCATGTAGAGGCCCCAGTGCCAGTGAGGGTGCAGTGACAGGTGCATAGAGAGCCCAGTGACAATAAAAGGCAGAGTGAGACAGAGACCTCATTACAGGGATGATCTTGATATACTATCTGTGAGGCATGGGGCATGGTAAGCGATGGCTGCAGCCACGCATCTAACCCATAAGGCTAAGGGTGTCCCCTTGAGGCACCTACTTAGAGCAGGTCCCAGCAAGGGGTCCAAGAACCTAGAGGGTTTAGTGGGGTCCATTAGGACTGTAACTGAGTTGAAGCTTGAGGGCAGCCTCTCTATCTATTATCCTTTCCAACAAGATGTGGTGGCAGGTGAGAAGAGAAGGTGCCCACAGGGCAGACCTGGCATGGTCTCTAGGGACCCTACTCCATGACAAAGTGCAGTTTCCCAGAAACCTCTGCACCTATCTCCTTGACAGCTGGCAGGCTTCATGGCCACAGAAGGGGATAGCACCCCTGCTGTTTCCATCCCATTCTGTCTTAACACACATACGCACAAATTCACATACGTCACAAGTTTTGCTCTGAACAGTTTGAGGTGCGGTTTTCCAAAAACCCCTACACCTATCTCCTTGAAACATGACAGGCTTCATGGCCTCAGAAGCATCTACCATCCTTGATGTTTTCATCTGAATCAGGCAAGAGATGACAGTTATAGGCATTTTCATGGTTCTCTATTATAGCCTATGGGCAAAACGCTGAAACATATTGAAACAGCAAAACAGTTTTGGAGAAACAAAATGGGACAGTGCTTTGAAACAGCAAAACAAAACACTGTCCCTTCAAAATGGCAAACCTGAAATGACAATGAAACATTGCCATTTTGCACAGCCCTACCACCCTGAGCCCAGAACAGCACTCTGCTCTGTCGTGGGTACACTTACTATATGCGTAGGGCTATGCCAAGCTGGCTTCACTTCCAGGTTTTTGGACTTTGGCATACACTGAATGCATATACTCGAGATGCTACACCACTGTAGTGATGAGATATGCTAACATAGCATTGGTGGGCACAAGCAGTGACACTGATGATACTGTGCAGTAGCTCGGTGCTACTGCACAGTAGTGTCAGAAATGACCCATACACCACCAGGACTGTGTAGTAATGTCTGTTACTGTGTAGTCATTTAGAACTTGCTTTAGCAGTCAGGGTCCCATGTAGACATGCCTACTGAGTAGGACCAAGTAGGTGCAATATACATGGTGGGGGCGGGGGGGGTCTGAGATCACCTCAGAGGCAGTGTGAATAAGACCTCAAAGAATCTCTTCCAGTTTAGACAGGACTTCTCTAGTTTGTACTGATAGCTGTTTGTTTCTTCCCTTTTCCAATCCTACCTGGCCTTTTCTCTTCAGCTGCACTCCACATCTGGCCCACTTATGCTCTTTCCCCCACTTTCCCATCCCCTTTTCCCTTTAATACAGAGATGGGTAAAATATGGCCCATGGGCTGAATCCATCCCACCAGGCAATTTCATCCAGCCCATGGGCACCCACTAACTAGTTATACCCCACCCAGCCCACTCACATTGCTCCCACCCTCATGTATGGAAGGCCCCAGATCAGCCAAAACACAGCTTTCAGGCGGGGCTGCTGCTTACATTGCTGCAGCTGCTGGGGGACTATCATTCAGTGGCTCTTCCTCATCTCCCTGTTGCAGCACTTTCTCCAGGCAGCAGGTAGGGAAGCAGCAGGGATGAGAGGGGAGCTGCAGCTGAGTGGGAGTGTGGAACATGGAGTATGGGGCTGGGGCTGGTGGGAGCTCAGAGCCTGCAACCAGGGGGGTGTCAGGAGCATGGAGCTCAGGTGAGCAGGGTCTGGTTGTGAGGGAAGGAGGGTGGAGGTATGGGGACCCCCACACTCACTCCTGCAGGGCACACAGCCCCCACCGCTGGCACGAGCAGCAAGTGCTCAGGCTACTCATGGCCCATGAAGGTGCTGCCACTCAGCAGCACATGGCTCCAGCTGGCACTGAATATGGTGGCAAGGAGCACAGCCAGGCAAACTATCATGCAAGCCTCTATCATACGAGGCTCCCCAGAGCACACATGCAGTTCCCAGGACTCATGTGCCACTGGGGGAAGCCCCACACAATGGAGCTGGCTGCCTTTCCCGCCCCCTGCTGTGGAGTTCCAAGGACTCCACCAGGTGTGAAGCCACTTCTGGTGGAGTCCTGAGACCTGTACAGCAAGGGCAGGGAAAGCAGTCAGCTCCATCATGCAGGGCTTCCCTCAGTGGCACACTGTAAGGAAAGAGAAGAGCCACCAGGGGCAAAGATTAACTCACCAGAGTTGCAAGCAGCTGCTCCAGCCCTGAGGCTGCAAAGAACCATGCAGGGATCCTTCTTCTCCTGGTGTTTCCAAAGGGGATGGGGAGTAAAAATGAGCTCCAAGATAAAAAGAGCCCCAAAGCAGGCAAATGAATGACACCCAGAACTGGAAGTTACAGATTCATGGGGGCTATTTGAGTTAAAAAGGATGCCATTTGGGCATAATGGGGCTGCAGCCACCTTTCAAAGGTTAGTTCCTCATCAAGGTTATTCATCTGCTTATATTGATGATACAGTAATTTATAAAGAGTCCTGAGAACAACATTTGAGGGCTTTAAGAGCCATCTCACAAGAACTGAGGCAAATTGGATTGACTGCAAACCCTAAGAAATATGCATTGGGACAGACTGAAATGAAATATTTAGGGTTCTTGGTTGGGCAAGGATGTATGAGACTCCTGGCAGATAAGGTATGAGCCATTAGAGAGTATCAGGAGCCTCAGAATAAGAAACAGGTGAGAGCTTTTTTAGGGCTCACCAGTTATTATAGACATATTATACCAATTTTGCTGGGGTAGCGACACCCTTAGTCAATGCTATTAAGGATAAGAGATCTTATCAGATTGCATGGGACACCATTTGCTGAAACGCCTTCAAAGACCTCAAGCAAGCCTTGTGCAAGGACGTATTACTTCATACCCCCAATTTCTCGCTACCCTTCACCTTGTAGATGGACACCTCATCATTGACTTTGGGAGCTGTTTTGTCCCAATAAGTGGACAGTATGGAACGACCTGTGGTGTACACCAGCAGAAAGTTGAACAAACATGAAAAAAGGTACTCCATGGTAGAACATGAATGTCTCACCATTCATTGGGGGGTTGACTACTTCCACTACTATTTGTTAGGCCATGAATTTAAATTAATAACTGATCGTTAAGATGGATAAACACAGCAAAAATGGACAATGCTCGCATTATGCGGTGGGCACTGGCACTCCAACCTTTTCAGTTCTGTATTGCCTACAGACCAGTAAGATTGAATACGGTGTCTGACTTCCTGTCCCGGTGTGAGACATACAGTGAGGATAAGATGAGTAAAGGAGAAGAGGGGAGAGACGCTGATAGCCAGGAGGCGAACCAAGTAAGAAGATAGATGGAACGCCTAGTGACGTCTTGAGGGGCGGGATGTGTAAGGAAAGAGAAGAGCCACCAGGGGCAAAGATTAACTCACCAGAGTTGCAAGTAGCTGCTCTAGCCCCAAGGCTGCAAAGAACCGTTAAGGGCTCCTTCTTCTCCTGGTGTTTCTGGAGGGGAGGGGGAGTAAACATGAGCTCCAAGATAAAAGAAACCCAGGGCAGGCAAGTGAAGGACACCCAGAACCAGAAGTTACAGACTCAGCCAGAGAGGGGGCAGGGATGATTGAAGGCACAGAGGGAGCAGTTAGGAAGGGTTTTCAGAGAGGCAGCTCTGTTGAGGGAGCTGCCAGGGAAGAAACCCTGAAGGAGCAGCTCTCAGAGAAGCTGAAACTGCTGCAGGGCAGTCCAGAGAGACAAGCAGGGAAGGAGGTACTATAAAGACCCTAAGAGCAGGTCTGAGAAGAGGTACCATTAAGACTGGACTATAAGGGCAGGAAGACGTCCAAGTTTGTTTTCTTTTCTCTTTTCTTTGGAGTGGGAGAGGATTCCTCTCAGATATAGCAGGATAGTGAGATGCAACTATCCAGACAATAGGCCAGGAAAAAAACTGGTAAAATACAAATTAGTTCATTGTGTTGCTTCAAGCCTGGGGGAGGATAACCAGGCTCAATGTGGCTATTGATTTGTCAGACCCAGAGATATAAGAAGTGTCTAGAAAGCTCTGAGGCTGACTGCATGGACTGTGAATTAAGACCTGGTGGAACAGGCAAGGGTGTAGGGGTTGATGGAGCCTTCACTATACTGAGGCAGACCTCAAGATCAACAATGTCAAAAAAACGCATGTCATGGTGGGCTTCAGCCAGCTGGCCAAAGTGATAAAATTGTCTTAGTATAGAAAACGGAGGGAGAAAGAGAAGAAACCTTCCGGACAAGGTAATAACCACTAGAGACTCGCTGAATACAGAAACATTGAGGCAAGCATCCGACCACAAATAGGTGAGTGGAGTTTTGTGAGGGCCCTCCTTTGGACATATTTGATGCATTGGCCAGGAATTGTAGCTGTGGCCACCCAAAGAGTACAGGATGGAGCACCAACCACTGATGGCGGTGCCTGAGACCCTTCAACAGACTCTGAATCTGATGACACAAGTGCCAGGAGCTGCATGTACACCATGGGGACCCCTGCGTGATAAAGGCAGGCCAGCGTAGCTGTGCCCCTTGTCACCATGTGCAGTGCTGGCCAGAGCTGTGCACTACATGCCACTGGGTGGCAGCACCTGCACAGGCCATGAGCACCCTTAGTGCCCACTGCTACTGCTGCCATCAGCAGAGGGGGCTGTGCGCCATGAAGATCAATGTGTGAGAGGTCCCCACACTCTCCCTTACACCCAAACTCTGCCCCCATAACTCCTCCACATATACACCCTGCCAACCTACCCTATGCTTCCCCACACACGCACACAAACACTATCCCTCCTACTATCTCAACCTTCTCACAAACCCCTCCCCCACACACCCCAACACACACACAATATACAAGATTAAGACTTCATTTTCAAGTTATTATACAATCAACTCTATATACATGACATAAACAAATTCTGACAAAAATATTTTTTGTAATAAAATTAATATTTTTCAGTATGTGTTTGACTTTTAATATATGATTTTTCAGGGGTTGGGGGGGTTGGTTCCAAGAAGGCAACCTTCCCCTCCTAAAAGAAGTACTTCAGGGGGCAAAGGGAGGGACTTCTGGTGGTAAAGGTCAGGACTTAGGGGTAGGACTTCTGGTCCCAAGATGGTGACCAGGGCACCTGTTAAGGGGTGGGCCTATCCTTGCACCCTTGACAGCTCACCAAATTAAGTGGTCCTCTAGCTGAAAAAATTACCCACCCCTGCTTTAACACCTGCTCCCCTCATTTGCTTAACCTTAGTTAACCCCCCCAAATAAATGTGCTACTAACACATTGTTCATTCTGCTTGTAAGTTATACTTTTTTTCTCATACTATCTTGTCTATTTAGAAAAGAAGTTCCTTGAGGCAAGTGCTGTCTGTTTGTTTGTGCTTGGACAATGCTTAGCATGTGGTCCATTCTTGACTGGTGCTATCAGTAATACTAATGTCAATGTCATTTCTGAAAATACGTACCTACTGTCTATTAGAAATCTCTCTCACCATCCAGAGGCATTAATGACTTCAATCCATGTTACAAATTAATGATCAATAGAATTTTGAAGACAAGTGATACTAATTTATAGAACCAAGATAGTAACACAGTTTTCACAAAAAATAAAATAATGTAAATTGTTTCTACACATCTATTTCATAACTGATGAAGGTGAATTCAGCCAGAAAAATACTGCTTGAGATTGTTCTTCAAGTTCATTTTGGAGTGACTGTGTTACAAGTGAATAATCAAGACAATTAATTGTTAAGATGTGATTAATAACTGAAATGTAAACGTCAATTTATAAGAGAACATTGTTGTTGTTTCTTCAAGAAAAGGGCTGGTGAAATGAACATGTACATACAGATCCAAATTCTACCTGAACCAGGTAAACAGGTACAGACTGTGTAAGTGCTGAGTCAGGACTGGTGATGGTACTTTTCTTTCCTATGCTGCCCCCATCAGTGCCCATTCAGGCCTTCTGCTGATAGAAGCTCAAAACAGGCATTGTAAGGCATGGCCTATGGGTCAAGAACATATGTGCATACATACCATCTCATCCAGAAATTACAACTATATCCTCCTTTACCTCCCCTCTGGAAAATTATTCAGGCTGTGGATGAGAATAATATGTTTGGGGTCACTAGTGGCTGGAGTACAGGATAAAAATAGAAAGCTTTCAGGTGTTCTCTATCTAACTCTATTTCTTATAGTAGTTGCTATATTAGATATAGAAAAAATAACTTGCCTGTATTGGCTTGAGATAGCACAAATACTAACATGGTAATTATTTGGCCTGTGTGTAGCTTTGGTATTTTAAATGTGTAAAATTTTCTTATAAAATCAAACTCATTTTTTAAAACTAAATTGATCCAGTTCCTGTAAAATGACATTGCTTTGTTTCTGAATTATTTGATTTAGGTAGTTTGTATTCTACCTCCTCCTACTAATTTTACTATATATTCTAGATATTTTTTTCCTAGAAGAGAAAGTAAGTAGTTTGGATTACATGTAACAGAATTTGGGTTGTGGGTGCAAATTGCTCAAGCCTTTGCCTTTAAAAAATGGCACAGGTTTGTGTTGCAAAAAAAGAATTTATATGAAACTGCTCATCAGACTTTTGCATAATCTGTTTGCACAGGATGAAACTCAACACTGTGCATAGGTACCCTATAGACCTCAAGTCCCTTATGTCTTTAAACTACTGTTTAAATGGGATCAGCTTTGTACCAGATCTCTGCAGTATGTGAAATGCATACATTGAAGATAGCAATGATCTGAGATTTGGGTAGCTCTGGTACCTCCAACACTTTGGTCTATTAATAGTAAATATTGATTTCTTACTGGCAACACTATAACTTTCAGGTTCTTATGCAAGAGGTCCTTAGGTGTACTGAAGTGCCATACTATTTGAAAACTGTGATTATCTTTCCAGGAGATGCTGAGAACTTACTAGCTTCATTCAGAAACAATCACATATTCATTTTAAAAGTCCCATATTCAGTGCTTGGTGGCTTATAACAGTATACTGACTATGAAAAAATAAAACTATTAAAATAATTCATATAATGAACCAGTCTATATAGTTTGTGCTGAAAATACCATCTTAACGGGATAAAACCTATATGAAGTTGAACTGGTTGGTAGCACCCACATATCTACTTCTCCCATTTTCAAGTGAATGTATCCACTTCAGACAAAATATATTATCACTTGAGAGAGCTGTTCCAAGCAGTTGAACAGAATTCTATTACTGGTACTGACACAAGATAAACAAAAGGAGGAAATATAACTGATTAAAACACATTCTAGGTTTGATATGACCTGGCAATAGCTAGGAAATTCACTACTTAAAACTATCACAATATCAGGCCTTAAAAGATACACACACACACACACACATTTTTAAAGTCATCCTTAAGTTTGAATATTCTGGCTACATGCCATAACCTTATGTTTAGTTAAATGTGTGCGTGTGCACACACACACAAATATTTAAGGATTTTTTTTTCACATTTTAGTATTTTGGCACCATAATGAGAATAGACAGCAAGTACTTTGTGTTACAAATTTAAATGTGAAAATTCAGGAAAGCTCCTTCCATTAAAAATGAATTAACTGTGTGATTATTAATTGTGCATATTCCAATCCCTTTGTGCTGTACTGCATGTTTCTTGAATCTCATTTGAATCCTTTGGCTAAGTAATGTGTCAAGGGGGGTACTAGCCTGAATGCCTGAGTTATTTAAAAAGCAGGACAGCACTTCCAGATTAGAATACCAATGAGTGGGGTTAAAAAGGCTCTACTGTAGTTTGAGGGCAGCTCTCAGTCTGAGAAGTACCTGAAAAGGACCTCTATGGACTAATTTTCAGAATCACATTGTAATGTGGGCTCATGTCAATCATCAGAACAGACAGCTTCATCCCATGATATAAACTAGTTATACATTCAAGAGCTGCCAGAGGATGTTCATTAAAAAGGGACTTAGCATTAAAAGAAGGTTGTTTTATTATAATACTTCAAACACAGGTTTTTGTTTTATATGTTCCCAGAAATCTTTTTTGTTCTTCTTTACAATATCAAAAAGTGCCACAGAAGAAGCAAAAACATTAAATATTCCAAATTTTAATAGGAATCAAGGTAGCTTTCTGGTTTAAGGCATTAAAAATCATATACATTTTCTTAAATATATTCATGCCTTTGAATAACAAAAAGAAATCTCTAGATGTAATAGGAGGATGTTTTTAATCTTTTGTGAGAAGGGATTTGCAGAGCTGACTACTCAAGGTACAATATCTACTGGCGAAGTATATCAGTGAGAGCTTTATACATATAAATTTGTATAAAACCTTTGGGCTATCCACAAGCTTCCAGATACCAGTTAGATATTACAATCTATGTCATTAAAATTTAATATGATTGTATTAAGAAGAAAACATTAACAATATCCATGTAAGTAAATCATTGACACAGTAATCTAGTATTTCAAGAAACCTTAACAGGAGTTTATTAAAAAATAAACAGATGAATGTATCTATTTACTTACATAGATGTTGTTTCAGAGAACCTGATTTAAATATAATTTCACAAGTCACGTAACTTTTTCAAAGTAGCTGGGGGTTTTTGATCTAAAATTGCTGTTGCCTATCTACCTCACACCAAGAAAAATGCTTCATAACAATTTAATTGGAATGAATAAGTATGATTTTTATGAAAAGGGAAAAGTACTGTAAGTACACTGTAAATTCTAATTTACTTTGTTTTGCGTCTCCTATAGCTATTATACTAAATCACTGTCTATATACTAAGAGCAGATTTCAATTGCTAGTATAGCTTTTTGCCACAATGGCCTCAATTAAAATAAAAGTCATATACTGTTAATAACAGTGATGCTAAGCAACATTTCAATTGCATAATGTTTTTCATTTTCAATTTATTAATAGGTTCTTCTTTACCTCTCATTGCTATAGCACCTAATGTTCGTAAATGTTCACAAATATTTAGGAACTTTAGTATCTAAAGAGTTTTGTGAGGGAAAAAAGTTTTAGTATCTCCCATGTTACAGATGGATAGACACATGAGCCAGATTCTAGCAGCCTTACTTACAACAGATTAAAGGCAGATGAAATGGGGGCCCTAAATTGAAGTGGTGGGTTTTAAAAAACACTGCTTCAATTTAGTGCTGATTAAATCCCCATGTCATGGACACACCCTGATGATTTAACTGCCTCTAGCAGGGAGGGAAGGGCTGGGTGGGGCTGGTGCTTCCCTCTGTGGCAGCAACAGCTCCCTGCTCTCCCTGGTGGCACCCACCTACAGGCACCGGGATCAGGCAGTCCTGGGGGGCACTGCAGCCACAGAAGGAAACACCAGACCCCTGTGCAGCTCAGGCATGCAGGCTCCAGTGGGGGAAAAAGAAAAGATCAGGCTGGCCACTTTTCTTGGGCAGAGCCTGCTCTCCTGGGCTGCTGCCAGGCCACCTGCAGGGCTTCCTGCAGAGCCATGGAGCTGCATGGAGCCCAGTGCTTTGCTCCTCAGCTGTAGGGGTGGCAAATTAAAATTCCTTGAAAGAGTTTTAGTTTGCTGCGCTCCAAGTCATTTAAGGTGCATTACACCACCAAATTTCCTACAGCAGCTGGAATTAACGCGCAGTACATCTCTGAGGCGTGCAAACACCAACACCATTAAAGTGGTGCAAAAGCATTTAGTCTGCTTTAAAGTGTTGTGCACACACGCTTCTCTTTTTGTCTACACACAGCTTAAAATAGCACTTCACTTCACCAGCAGTTGTATCCATTGTCATGAACTGGAGATCTTTCAGAGTAAGCTAGTGCTAGTCATCACAAGTATGGATATAAAAAATCTGGCCCAAAGAGACAAAGTGATTTTCAGAAGGTTACAGAAGGATTCAGTTCCAAGCTGTAATGAAAACAGAGATGTTCCTGGCTACCATTTCCATGGACAAACTACTAGACTATCTACAGTTAGTTTTCATGTAAATTAATTATCCTGAGTTATAGCATTAACATTATACAACATTATAACAACATATATGCTGTATGCTACATTTTCAATAGTTCTCTGAAGAAGTAAGCATTAAAAAAGTTTCAAGAGCTTAGAAAAATGCACCTGGTGAGTAAAGTCCTATCAACCTCACATGCACTTAATTAAAGGAAAGGTTAATTAAAGTCTTTCTGATGCTTAGAGCTAAAATAGACAAACAACCCTTGCTCTTTTGGATTCTTAAAAGAACTCTTGAAGCAACCCTCTCCTTTCTCTCTGTCATGCTCAAGCCTTGAATGATATATAAACACATTCACAATATCCACCTAAAAATACTTTAAAAAATGAGATATGGCGATCACAGTGAAGCATTGACAACTTTGTTAGTTTCCATTTTTGGAACAGTTAACTGTACAACCTGATTTAGACTTCATCACTTCCTAATAAGTAGATTGTATTAACATCTTAAATCTAAAGTGCACAAGTGTGGAAGAAGTTATTCAGCATAGTTTGGATTGCTGGCATATAACTTTTGCCAGACTATAGAAAAAAAAAAGAAGAAATTAAAGAAAAGAATGAAAAGCTGTTTTATGACACAAGACCACAACAAATAACTGAAACCAAATATAATAATTTATCTGCGGTCAAATTCTAACCTATGCCAAGGAACTGGTGAGCTCACAATTCTTTATGCAGTTTGGCATTCAAAAGATACTTATTACTTCACAGGATGTCAAATCAGACCTGTTATTAACAATAAACTGTACTTGGGTAATATTTCCAGACATAATACATTAATTGATAACCTTGATGTTAATGCGCTGTATGGGTACCACTGTGAATACTGCAAGATTGAAAAATCTTGAGACTAGCCCTGAAATTTATTCTGCTGTATATTCTGAGACATAATCTTTTTCCCTATCCTAGGTGTTTTTATGTTTTCTTTCTCTTGTAAATTCAATAGCAATATGGCTATTGTAATGGATTCTGGCCATTATTGTAAATGGATGCACAGGTCAGAAATTAAGAAGGTAAATGCAGTTTTACTGTGATTCTGCAGGCTACAGTAATTGCTGCAAATTCCACAGAATTTAGAGCCAGACACTCAGTGGCTCCTTCACCACTCCTTTATGCATCCATCCCTCCTTTTTTTCAAACTTTGATTAAGTTACTGTACCTGGATTTTTTTTAAGGATTAGCTCATTTTTCTGAAATGTTTATACAAATCTTGGACCTCCTAAAATGCAAACAACACTTTTAATGAAAAAATTGAATGCCACTTTAAAATGCAACCCTTGTTTACATAATATTGTCCAGATGAGATTCATGCATGGAGTAAAGAAAACAAATTTCCATTAGAAGTAAAAGATTTAATTCTGTACTCACAGTTAGAAGACCATAGCAGTCACTTCAGTGACTTAAATAAACAATGCAACCCTGTACCTGGGGAAAGATTGATCTATCAGGATAAAATATGCCTATTTAAGCTAAAAATTTCAACCTTGAAATCTAAATGAGTTTACAGTTAGAAAAATATGGAATAATTTTTATATTTGGGGAAAAAAAACTGGCTGACTAGTTTTAGAAGGTAGGGTAGATATGCACCTTTATAGACTAATTAAGGTACATATAGAGAGAACACAAGCTTTCGTGAACCCAAGTTCACTGCATCAGATGCTGTGAAAGGACAGCACAGAGCAGAGTATAAAGTGGAGTGATTAGAATACAATAGATGGAGAAGCAGGAGGGAGGGGGTGGGGAAAGGGAGAAAAGGGCATTTATGCACTGAGAGGCATACAAGTAAAGAACCCATAGAAACAAACTGGTCACAAAAGTTAATTCAGGTAATTGGATAAGAATTTGTGGTCCATATTTAACCCATTCTTAACACAAGTCTAGTTTTGTGGATAATTTCTTGTGACATAATGGCCTTTTCAAATTGCCTAATTGTAGCCATCTAATATTAGCCAACTCATATTTTGGAGTTAGTTATAATAGTTCTTATTTTTGACCAACACTAAAAGCACTTTTAAAATATACATCAGTGGGCACATCTACATGAGATACTACTGCACAGTCATCACTGCACATTTATTTAGTATGTGTATTAGCAAATATTAAACAAATGTGCAGTAACTGGAGTTACTGTGCAGTAGCGCCGGTAAAAGTCTTTTAGGTGATTCTACTTTGCAGTAGCCTAATGGTACTGTGCAGTAATGTATTAGCACTGTCCATGCTGTGACATGCTACTGTGCAGTATTTTTTGGCTACTGCATAGTCAGCGTCTCATGTAGACGTGCCCAGTGAATATGACACTATTGGATAAAATTTGCACGTCTGTGCAGAATCCACCAGGTCATATACACTCCTTAAGTTAAGGAATTCAGTAAGCCTTGAGTGAAACATGAGACTTCATGCGAGTCCTCTGAACCAGGGCATATCTACATGAGACATTTACTGCAGTTGCCTAATTAGCTCTGCAGTAAAATATCAACATCTACACATGGATGCTATTAGGACAAAATAAATTAATTAACTCTGCCATAGGATAGTACTGTCAGACACAAGTACTATCCAGTGACGGAGTTATTTATTTCACTGTAATACAGGGCTGGCTGGGATGAGGGTGCTTCAGTGCAAAACACTGACAGGGCTGGCTGGGACATGAGGGTGCTCCAGTGCAAGGACTGCTGCTGGCTAGCCCCATACTTCAGCACCGTCGTACCCTAGCCAACCCCTTCACATCATCCTGAGCCAGGTTAGAACAGCCCTGGGCTGGCAGGTTGACACCCAGGACCCCCTGCCAGCCTAGGCTTCTCCACCCTGGCTCAATGTGCTGCTTGCAGGCACACATAAAAACAACTGTGACCAGCAGCAATAACCTATGGCACAAACTGAGCTGGAGTTTATTCGGGTACACTAATTGCATGTGTGGACACACTCACAGAGTAACAAAATGGGGGGAAAAAAAAGTCTACAAGTTGAAAGAACAACAAAGTACTGAATATATCTAACTACTCCTTTCCATCTTACTTTAAGCCTCATGATCATAGATTGGGTCCCTCTTGCACACACATTTGCCAGAGCTGGGAGCCAACCCAAGAACACAAACTAAGTAAGTTTGAGTGCAGGCAGGGACAGGTAGGATAAGAGGGGTTAGTGGGCTCATGGGGGGGGTGGAAGGTTCTGATTAGATTTGGTGGGACTTGAGGGGGGCAGCAGCTGGTGAGTCCATGGGGGCACAGGAAGCATTGGAATCACAGGAGGGGAATGTCTATCCAGAGGTATGGGAGGTAGAGGGTTAAAGATAGTCTGATTTGTGGGGGGAGGGGTGGGAAAAGCATAGCCCCAGGGCTAGGGCAAGCAGATGAGCTTTTCCAGCCCCAGAGTTGTGCTTTGAACATGTGGTATGTCAGGCTAACCCATGGCCAATCTTAGTACACCTTCTTAGGTGAACTAAATTAGATCAGGTCAGCCATTTTTTGCCTGATTCAACCTCCCCAAATGTATGTACCATTCAGCATTTAGATTTACACAGGTCAAAGTGTAGTGTCTCCACACACTTTAGTTTATAAATCAGCCAGGGTAGACCAAATAGACATGCATTCTGAATATAGGTTCTGCTGGACAGTGTGACAGGGCAAACCCAGGGCTGAGTCTCGAGTTGACCCACCCACCTGTCTCTATGGGGCAGTCTGCCCAGTCTCACCTACCATGACTTTGCTGTTCCCATAACTGGTGGAAAATGCAGGAAACTACCCATTACAGGCCCCGATGCCAATGAGCACTATCCATCACTCTGAACCTTCCCTATATGGTGGCTCATGCCTCGCAGATGGCATCATAAGTTCTTGGTACTTACACCTGGCCTAAAGTCAGACCAAGCTTAGCCCTCATTGTCAGGCATCTTTCACACACACATTCACACCACCCTCCTCTCACTAAGGAACCTTGCACTCCACCCTCTCTCACAGGGTCTCTTTCTTGCATTGACAACTTGTTCTGCCCTGCTCCTTCTTGGAGCAGCTCTTGTAGACCTTGGGGCTTTACCCAGATCAAGCCTTGGGTAGCAGATATACAGTCTCTTGGGTCTCTCCCGTGACCCTCACCTGGGTAGTCACCAGCCAAGTTCCTGACCCAGGCCAAGCTTGCCCTGGCCTCTCCCCAGGCAACTCTACATAAACATACACAAACACACACTGGGCCCCTGGCCCCACCTACTGGGCTCCCAGCACTCAGTTTCCCTTCACTGGGGCTCCTTACTGCCCCCTTACTGGGGTTCCTCTGGGGTCTTCCACCCCGTGGGTCTCAGGCAGCTACAGTCATGCCTGGCCCCCTCTCAGGGCCTCTGAAACCTCAGGTCTCACAGGGAACATGAGTGCTGTTTCAGGTCTCTCCACTGATCTTGGCCCTATTTTAGGACTCCCATGAGGTTCCCCCTCTGTAGATTGAACCCACTGGGGATGTTGGGGCTGGGGTTTTGAGGTGCCCCTCCTTGCCTTTCACCAGGGAGGTAACTGGACTGGCATTTCTGGGGAGCTACTCTGCCACAGGTAGCTCCACCAGGTCACCCTTCCTCAGCAGGGTGCAGTTTCAGATCATGCCCAGAACCAATGAGGCCTCCTCCTTCCCCATAGCCTCACCCTTACCTCTGAGGTCTTCCAGGAGCAGCTCATCCTGATGTTGCCTCCTTGGCTCCTGCACCCAGACAGTTGCCTTTCCAGCCTAAGTTTGGAAATGGCCACCACAATCAGCCACCTGGTGGCTGCCTGCTTCAGCCTTTAAAGTGATGGAGCACTAAGGCTGCTCCATCAGACAGTTGAAGAAAGCAGGTTCTTTTCTGACTCATGGTTTTCCATAGAATTCAAGACACAAGTGACCCAGAAGATCTTAGAACTATGTGGAACTGAGGAAGGGGTAATCTCTCAGATCTCTGGGTCCCAAACAAGCAATTGTTTGTAGATCAACATTAGCACTTTGACTTTCAAATAATACTGATTAAGCAGATAGTCAGTGTGTCTACACAGGCAATTAATTAAAAGTGATAAACTCCAGAGCAGTTTGAGTCCGAGTAACCTACTCCTGGTGCAGCATCTACACATGCACCCAGAATGACAGCAATTTGAGCTGGGGCAAAGCAGTTTACGCCAAGGCTGCTTCTGCTCTGCTCATCCCCAGGCTCTGGGTGGCAGCATTAGGCAGCAGAGAGGCTGGAAGGGGCAAGAGAGTGCTGAAAATGTGGAGCTGTGTGACTAGGCACAAGGCAAGAGTCTGGCCCCCTGCCGGCTGGGCTGACCAGGCACAGTTTATACCTGCAGTCAACATCTGACTTCAGCAGTCTTTCCTGCCTTGAGCAGTGGGGTTGGACCTGCTGATCTCTGAGGCCATGTGTAAATGAAACAAGGGACATGTGCGCACAACACTTTAAAGCAGGTTAAATGCTTTTGCACTGCTTTAATGGTGTTGGTGTTTGCACACATCAGTGGTGTATTGCACAGTAATTCCAGCTGCTGTAGCAAATTCGGTGATACAATGCACCTTAAATGACTTGGGGCACAGCAAAATAAAACTACTAGAAGGAGTTTTAGTTTGCTGCCCTACAGCCACGAAGTGAAGAACTGTGCTCTGTGCAGCTCAGAGGCTCTGCAGGAAGCCCATGCAGGCAGCCTAGCAGCAGCCCAGAAAAGTAGGCTCCACCCAAGATCTTTTTTTTTTTTTTTTGCCCCTGGAGCCTCCCTGCCTGCCTGAGTTGCACAGGGGCCTGGTGCTTCCCTCCACAGCTGTGGTGCACCCCCAGAACCACCTGAGCCAGGTACCTGCAGGTGGCTGCTGCCTGGGGGGGGAGCACTGCTGCTATGGAGGGAAGCATCAACCCCCCTCCACAGCCCAGGGACTGCTCCACCCTCCAGCAACTTGCCTGCCCCTCCCCGCTGCCAAAGAAGCAGATAAGTTCGGGTGTATGCATGACACGGGAGGGTTAATTAGCCCTACATTGAAGTGATGTCTTTAAAAACCCACTGCTTCAATTTAGAGTCCCCATTTCATATACACATGCCCTGAGGTCCCTTCCAGCCCCTAACTTCTATGAATCTACATGTGCATTTAATTGTGGTTAATTACTCTGCCATAAGATAGTACTGTCCCCAACTTACAATAGTACTATCTTACAGCAGTGTTAATTAATTTACTGCAACCTAGTACCTTCACAGATATAGACAGTAGAATTAGACAGCTAATTACAATTAAAATTAGCTAATTAGACAATCTACTCCGCAGTAAAGTGGACATGTAGACATAGCTGGTACGAATGGTACAACACCAACACTACAGTGAGGTACATTTGATTTGCCCTACCACAGTATCTGGAAGACAATCAATAAATGCCCTTCCTGCAGTAAGCACAGAAAAGTTGCTGCAACTCTTAAACAACCTTGACAAACAGCAAATTGGCCCACTCAAGAAACTGGAGGCTATGTGCTCTAGCTAAAGCATCTGAGTGTTCTTTAGTTGTATCCCTATCTAAATACATGATACTAATATTTTTCCACATTACTACTAATATTCTAAACAGAGCTGTTGTTGTGAAGATACATGATTATAAAACACTGTTAGCATAGCTATCTATATACAGCATTAACCTAATATAAAGGAATCAACATGATTAAGGTATGATATATCTTACTATTCAACAATTCAAAAATTAGGTTATGTTGTCTAGATATTCAAGGGGTCTTAACTTTTTAGGAATGAGTTAAGTAACATTTAAAAAGAAAACAGAAGAAAAAAATACATTTGCCAGAAAACCATGATAGCTTCCAAGAGGGGTTTTATTAGTTTTTTTTCAGGTGATTATATACTCTTCAG
>NW_005842442.1:11544-43787 GCF_000455745.1 Alligator sinensis | reverse complement strand
AGGAATGCCTGTTTCTATTTAAGGAATGCACTTAGTTTGCAGTGACCTATAAGATTTCTGAGAAGCATTAGAAAATTCATTATTTCAGTGAAACTGCTAAAAGAAAAGAGATGTCTGACTTTGGCACAGACATAGCATTTCTAACATTACTATCTCGCTGCATGTTTATTTAGAGGGGATTGAAGTTCCTCACAGTTTCTCCCTTATTCCTATTTTAAAGGTTATAGAACCTTGAGTGTACATTTTACTACTTTAAACCTATTGATATATTTTCCACTAAACCCTCTTCTTTGTCTGCTTTTGGAAAATCTTTAGAAAATTTGCGACAGCTGAAAAAAAAATTCAGTCTTGCAGATCTTAGACTATATTGTTCAAAGGCCCATAGCCATCTCCACACCACAGAACCTCATACGATTTTTTTTCAGAAGATGCTTTAACACCAGGATTTGATGTCTAGTCTCTTCTTCACAGGCATGTCTCTTTAAAGGAGACTTTCCTCTCTATCATTAATGTGTAAGTCAGTCAGTCAGACCTTTTTAATAAGCAGTTGAAGAGCCACTGTCTTTAGCACATGAAACTAACAAAAGGCTCATTAGTCAAATGAACAAAGACTAGTTTGAATATCAATGTCTTATTTTAGAGGGAAGCCTTCTCCAAGAGAATCTCAATGCAGTCATTTTTAGTGGGGTTTCTGTGTCCAACTTTTAATACTCTAGACTCTACTTACGAAAAATTGATGTAGAAAGAAAACTGCTAAAAGAATATATTCATTGCACATCACTTTTAGTAATGGGCCTTTATATTCAACAATAATCTAAAAAGGAGAAGTAGCCTTTTATTTTTTTGAAAACTTGTCCAACACCTCCCTTGTTCTGCAGTCTCAGAGATCTTTTGCATTTCTTCAACTAGCAAGGTTGTTTAAATGACCTCTCAAAAGCAGAAAACTTCATTAAAAATAAACAAAACTCAAAGTACATTTTCATAAAGGCAGGGGGAGTGTAGTAGAAAATCTGTTTTAGTGATAGCTGTACACAATGGGGTGGGAGCTATTGTGTACATACATATGAACACAGGATGTTCATAAAACTGAAGTTCACCTCAGAAATAGGGAACAGTTTCGTGCATCTACATGTGCAATTAATGCACCTGAATAAGTTCCAGTGCAGTTCATGCTGGAGTTTGCTGCTTCTGGGTGCAGCGTTTACACATGCACCTGGGACAACAGCACATGGAGCCAGGGTGGCACAGCCCCGGCTGCAGGGGACCCCAGTGGTCAGCTTGCAAACTTGGAGCTGCTCTGCCCCAACTTAACACGCTGCAAGGGGCTGGCTGAGGCACAATGGTGCTGCAGTACGTGGCTAGCTGGCAGGCAGTCCCCTCACTCTAGCACAGTAATCTCCAACCTTTTAAAGTAGGAGATCACCTTTGTCATTTAAAAGCAACCCAAGATTCACCATGCACTGCCACCACCCTCCCCCCACCCAACAGATAAGTCTGTGGGGAGGGAAGTGGGGGTGGCAGATCAAGGCAGGGAGAGAAAAATTATTTGGGGGACTACCTCTCCAGCAGGTAAGTCCCAGCCAGCCATGGCCCCACTCAACTTCCCCCTGCTCCTGCCTCTGCGGCACTGTCCTTCACCACGGGGGCCTTGATCAAGCCCCGGCCCTTCCCTCCCCCACAAACTGACCTGCTGGGCTGGGACACATGCATGCGTGCATGCAGGCACTCAGCCTCCCACCCCTGCCTCAGATCAACTCCCAGGAGGCTCCAAGATCTACCGCAACAGGCTCCGAGATGTACCGGTGGATCAACATCCACCCGTTGGTGACCACTGCTTTAGCAGCATGTTGCCCCAGCCAGCCCCGGTCACTGCCCACATGTATGTTGTGGTGGAGTAAATAACTCCACTGTAGGATAGACTTGTGTCAGGCAGTACTAACCTATGGTGGAGTTAATTAGTTTACTCTAGTCCAATTGCTCTGGCAGTAAGCATCTCGTGCCCCGAGTGAGTCTAATCCCTAATGCTTCACAGGGAGGAAATAGGAAAAGAAGATCAGCTATTATGGTAAAAATAAAAAAGATGGTCTCAAATGGATTTGATTTTTTAACTGAAAAAATATACTGGTAGCAATGAATAAGTGAAATATACTAACATACCCTTAAAGTATTACATGGAATGAATATACAGAACATGATCACACAAAAGCTCGATCTTGGTACCATACATTTGGACATTATTTACCACACAAATGTAGTGCAGAGATGTTCAATTAGTACAATCATAAACATTTAAGTTAGGCACTTATTGCCAAACAGAAACATTTATATTGGCTTATAGTTAACCTTCTTCAGAAGATAAAATATTTCCTTGTGACAAATCAGACTCATACTTCATAGCATACCCATATAAAATTCCAGTAGAATGTAGTCAGTTGGGTTCTTTAACTGTAATAGGACTCTGTGTCTCAAAATAGCGCTGCAGGTAACTTCACATTAAAAGTTAAAGCAAATAACTATAGAGAAGCTTAAAAAGTTTCAAGTTTGGGTGACAAAATAATTAAAAAGTAAGATACTCTGGGGAATATGATACTGTGTAATAAAGGCATATCTAGATATATTGTTAGGCACTAGAATTAAGACAGAGAGCTTTCAACTACCAAAGTGTGCCTTTAAGGCATATTAGCATAGATCATGGAATATTGTATTGATATTATGACATGGAACAGCAAAGATTAGTAGTAACTCTTATGGGCATGGGACCAAATTGATTGATGCAGAAAATAATTTTATATTAGTTGTCACATCAGACTACTGTGGTGGTCTATAACCACTAGACACAGAGAAAAGAGCAAAGGAAAACTATATTTCCCAGCTGATTCCAGAAAAGACTAACGAGAAAGTGAAATTATAGACGATTCTTTCTTTTGTTTAAGCAACAAAAAGTGTTGACAAGAGAAGTTCAGGACAAAAATCATTTGAATTTAGGAATGCTTTTGATATAGAGTTACAGGAAAGATTGCTGTATAAAATGTCAGCAAATATGGCACCAAAGGGGGCTAAAGAAATGGCTTGGATATCTCATACAAAAGGTTACTTGCAGGGATGCAGGCATTTGATAAGTGGAACGCTGCTGTAGGAAGCAGAATTTAGACTGGTTTCTTTCTTTTATGTGTCAATGACCTGGCAGAAGGAATGTGCAGTAAGGTGAGACATTTTTGCAGATACAAAAATGGTGCAAGGAGTTAGTCAATAAAAAGGTAAAGAGCAGTATGGTCAGAAAGTCTTAGGACAGAAGGGTTCTGAATGGATAAAGCTAACCTGATGGAAGTCTCTATAAAGAAATGTATAATAATGAGGTGAAAGGTGACAAAATGTCACTCAAAATTAGTCCTTCTCAGTATAGGATGTAGTAGGAGAAAGATAAAAAGGTAGCATAAGGCACTGCAATTTAAACACCTGTATTATTTGACCTATTGCTGTACTTCATAACAGTGAAAAAGCAAGACAAATTCTGAGACAGATAAAAAGCTGAAATAAGTCAATGAAAGCCCTCCATAAGGAGCAAGCAGTAAGGCCACATGTGGAATAATGTGAGCAACTGTGGTTGCCTTAGAAAAAAAGTAGTTTAGAGTTTCTGAAAGTACAACTGAGGGGAGCAACTTTCCAGAATTAGATTGGGAGTTAGAAGCCTTAGTTATTTATAAAGGTAAGGGAAATTCTGTGGTTGTTGGAAGAGAGGCGATTAAGAGGGAACTCTATTAAGGTGTACAAAATCCTGAAGGGAGCAGAGAGGAGAGATGCTGCAGGCTATCTAAGCTGGTGTTAAATAGAAGTACAAGGGGGCATGAACTTAAGTTGGGGGATATTGGACACTAAAAGAATTTAGAAGTTTCTTGCACAGCTGCCCTTAGCGGAAAAACCTAGTAAGGGCAGACATAGTAATAAGTGGTATACAAAAAGAAATGTTGGACAAGCTGGAAAAAAATATTATAGCTATAACTGCCCAATTAGAGTACTACAATAGATGGGATTTATTTTGTTTGTTTTAATTTTTGCCTTGTTCTGTCAAAAATTTTCTTAAATTTCTAAAAGTTTTAAAGAGGTTTTTTTAGTAAAATGTTTTACATATTCCCACATATTTAAATTCACAGCATATAGTTGAATACAATAGTGCAAAGTTGATACTAAATTACTAGCAGTAGTAGTACACTATTACATATGATGCCAAACACAGTGGATGAATTTTAGTGCTGATTATAAGTGTCAGAGGTAGGTGTGGCTGGTGAACTCAGACTGGTGGGGCAGGTGGAGCAGCACATGGGTGGGGGGGTTGCAGCTAGCCAGGAGTGCAAGTGGGTTGCAGCTGGCCAGGAATGGGGGGCGGGGTTTGCAGCCTCCCCACTCCTGGCCAGAGTGCCCGGCTGGCTTCAAACCCCTCCCCGTCTCCCTCCCCCTCCCCCCCACCCAGTCCCAGTCAGCTGCAGAAACCCCCACCCTGCTCCCATGTGCTACTCCACCTGCCCCAGCAGTCTGAGTTCACCAGCCACACCTTTTCAGAGGGTATGTCTATACATGCCACTGCATTTACTTTTACGTGATGCTAATGCACCATAGGCATTACTGCATCAGCATGGCTTTCACCATGATGCAATAATCTGCAGTAAAATTAGTCTACTGCACTTCTAGCATCTCATGTAGGCATACCCAGGATTGACAAACCTGTAGACTGAAGTCCTTTATACATTGTAAAAACAAATACAGCTTTGGGAATGGCACATGAAAATATGTCTCACACTTTGCAGAAAGCAACTCCAAGGTTGAAAGTACTGTCTATGTCCAGGCTTCTCTAGACATCTTACTGGGACTACATATGAAGGTGGCCACATACGGTATTTTCCTGCCTACAACACCCCACCAAATAAAATATAAAACTTCATTTTGGAAGCAGAATATAAAAAAAAGATTTTTCCAGGGTCATGGCTGACTGTGTGACATAGAACAAGTCCTTCTGGGAAAACAGAGTTTCCAGAAGGTGTGGCATCAGGAGGCTCCTGGTGTGGCAGACTGTCTCCTGCAATGCCACACTGCCTGGACACTCTGTGCAAGACATACTCTGTGTCACACAAGGTTAGGTGCCAGACCCTTGAAAAGAGTGGTTGCAGGGATGTTAGATTTTTGCTGTGAGTAGTTCTTGTCATAGATCATACTGTTTTGAGGGGAGGCTCTGCTTTAAGACTCCCCAGGAAGAAGCCTTATTCAGTGTCCCTCCTCCCAATAACTCCATGAAGCCAGTCCTGGCATGGGTTCTTGAGGGTCAAGCTACAGTGCTTAGCCAGTAGCCATAGCTGTGAGAGGGTCATCACAAGGCTTTGTCTATTCAGTTTGCTGAGCAGAAACAAAAAGCATCTATCCTAACAGCTGTGTGGTAGGCACAGTGTCTCCAGTAGTACTCATTTTCCAGAGAAGAAAACAGCTTCCCAACTTAAAATATGCAACCCAATTTTAGAAGGTTGATTTATGGGGGAAAGTTGCATGTATGTGAGAAAATATGGTAATGCCACTTTGTAACAGGGCCCCTACCTCATTACTAGGGAGACTGGGTAGTTTAGGGTTTGCTCTCATGGCTACCTTCCACAACCCTCTCCCCACCCCCCAACACCACCTTTTTTTTCATTTTCACCTCCAGCTCTTTTTCCTTTACCTTACTACATGGTCTGAGTCTGGAGGTAGAAGTGAAGGGTCAGGTGACCCAGTGCCTGCTACATAAGCCCAAAGCCTTAGGCCAGAGAAGGGCAGTCTGGTTGGGTGAGCTGCTGAGGACAGAACCTGCCCAGGGAAGCACAAGGACAGAAGCATAGGCTGCATCAGGGGGAGCTTAGAAGGAAGACTGAGTAATGAGGGGCTGCAAGCTTGCACATTAAGCAAGCTAAATACTTCGTGCACTTTTCTGTTTTCCTTTCTTTCTATGTGGAGCATGCCAGACAGAGGTGAGGTAAACCCCTGCAGCACTTTGCTATGCCTGGGGATGGATGTTGGCAGTTTGGGTGATTTTCATTTTTTTATTGCCCAGGGGATCAGACTGTGGCTGAAGAGGTGGAGGCCACAGAAAGGGAGTGACTGGGGATACCCTGAAATTGAAGATCAGCAGAGCATTAATACTGGGGTATAATTTGGGACTACTAGCATGCAACATGTTGAATATCACAAGCTTTGGAATCCAGGATTCATGAAGCATGACCACAGCTAAAGCCAGGAGCCAACCTAGAAGCCTCAGCTAAAATAAGAATGGGATGGGGCTGGGGAGCTCCAGCCCACACATTCTTTAAGCATTCTTTACCCTCCAGGCAGCGTCCCCCAATGAGTTTACACCAAGATGTGGTAGGTGAGAAAACTGAGAGGGAGGAGAGGACAGAGGGTACAGACACTGGGAATCTTCTAAAGGTGGGAACCCTGTAGACAACCATAGGGTGCCTTGCACACTTGTATTCTAATTCTTGTAAAACAACTATCTGTCCATAAGGTACAGCAAAGAAATCAACAAACATCATCTTTCAGTTACTACCAACTTGTTATGATTTCTACCCAAGTTGATGTAGAAGCTAATTAAACTACTGTTAGTTTCTTATACCATTCTCTTCCCATAAAAAGCATTGTTTAGCAGTCTGCAAAACAAAACCTTGTTTTTAAAACAGTTTTGACTTTTATGAGGGTGGGTTTAGCCATTGTCCTCCTTCTCATAAAGTAGAGGGCTATGGGAGCCTCTTATTTTTAGGTCTGACTCACTCAGATCAGTAGACAAAAAATTAAGTAACTGCCCCCCTAAGCTAGGGAGCACCCCCAGGGCTAACCCTTGGGGTGCAGGCACCAGCAGCACCAGATCCTCCCAGCAGGGGAATGTATGGGGTGGGACTGCCGGCAGGCACTTCCAGGAAGCCCAGAGAGCCTTATTTGCTGTTGGGGCAGCCATGGGAAATTCAAACCATGGCCTTTAAAAGCCACAGTTTGATGTAGCCCCTGGTACTTGGGGGCCAGGAGTGGAAAGGAGGGAGCTGGGCACATGTGCATCCCCACACACACGTGTGCCCCCTTACCTGACTGGTGGCGGTGGCAGCAGTGAGGGCAGCAGCATCTGATCCCCCTAAGGTAAATGGGGCAGAGGGAGCCAGCACAGCTGATCCAGATCCGGAGGGGAAGCCCCCCCGATCCCCTTTAGTCAAGCCGGCAGGGAGCCATGCTCCTGAGCCACACACGTGAACAAAGTGTGCAAACAGGCGTGCTCTGTAAGGGCACACCAGTGTTTGCACCAGCATTCATGCAGGTGGGCAAGCAGAAGGGGCCAGGAGGAAGTCTTCAGCAAGGGAAAGGTGAAGGCACCACACCAAAAAAAAATGGTATCAATGTGGAGTGCTGTTAGGGTCCCTGCCCAGGGAGCACCACCTACCTGGGGCTTCTCTGAGGCTTCCATCCAGGTGGAGCCCATGGGAGAGCTGGCATCACCCTGCCCCCTGGCCTGTGGGGGATGCCTAGCAGAGCCAGGGGGCAGGGAATGGGGGCCCCTACACCTGTCCTGCAGGTACCTGTCTTATGGTCTTGGAGGGGCAGGTGAGGGAGTTCCAGGAGGAGGTTAGCAGGCTGAGGGGGATCAGAGAAGCAAAGGATGAAATTGATGGGTATTTCCTTTCCCTGCAGGGCCATGCATCAAAGGGAGAAGCACTCCAGGAGGTGCCCTCCACAGCAGAATGGCAGAAGGTTCCCTCCAGAGCCAGGGCTGCTCACAGCAGTGCAGTACCAGTTCCCCCAGTCCAGCTGAGGAACAGGTATGAGACCCTGGCAACATTGGAGGAAGAGGAAGGAGAGCAGGAAACCTATAGCGAGGAAGCCACCCCATGCACAGAACAGGCTAAAGGAGGCAAGTTGACCCGGAAGAAGAGACACTGGGTGCTCATCATAGGCGACTCCATTCTGAGACGTACAGAGGGTCCCATCTGTCTCCAGGATCCCTTGAAACGTGAGGTCTACTGTCTGCCCCCAAATGTAAGCGTGTGTTCTCTTTCAGGTTGGCTGATCTCCTCCAGCAGGCTTTAAACTAGGCTCGTTGGGGGGAAGGGGAGGATGAGGATGGAGGGAGCCATGGAACACCGAACCAAGAGTCACCCACAAGAACAGCCCAGCCAAGACAGGCGACAAGCACAAGAAATACCCAGGTAAGAGACAGGGGCCCGGATAGTCCTGGGATTAGGGGGGTGGGGGGGTGCATGCACCTTCAGGAGGCCTTAAATGCACTAATGCTCGTAGTATGCGAAACAAGCAGGAGGAACTTTCCCTCTTGCTAGCTAACACAAACCCAGACATAGTGGGGCTCACTGAAGCTTGGTGGGATCCAACACATGACCGGGTGGTGAACATCAAGGGCTATAGGCTGTACAGGAGGGATAGAACAGGGAGAAAAGGTGGGGGAGCGGTGCTCTACATCAAAGAGCAATATACATCCTCAACAAACAACACTGGGTCAGAGGAGGGGCAGACTGAAGTGCTCTGGGTCAGAATACAAGGGGATCGGGGGAAAGGGACTTAATGGTGGGTGTCTACTACAGGCCACCCAACCAGGGAGAAGAGCTATACTAGGAATTCTCAGGTCAGCTTATGGAGGCAGTTAAGTCAAAGGACGTCATTATGGGTGACCTAAACTATCCGAACATCTGCTGGGAAAAGCAGTCGGCCAGGTCTGACTGCTCACGTAGGTTCCTAGCCAAGTTACAGGACCTCCACCTAACTCAGGAGGTGCACAGTCCCACCAGGGGAAATGCCTTGTTGGACCTGGTCCTGGCCACAGGCGAGACCTGGTGAGGGAACTGTGAGTTCTCGACCACCTGGGCGATAGCAATCATTGCCTACTGGAATTCATCATCCAGCACAGGGTGTCAAAGGCCTGCAGCAAGGCAGCAGCCCTGGACTTCAGGAGGGTGGATTTCAATGAAGTAAGGAAACTAGTCGGGAGGCTCTGATGTCCCGGAGGAGATAGTTGGGAGTCCAGAAAGAGCAGTCATTCCTTAAGGAGACGATCCTCCAAGCCCAAAGGGTGACAATTCCAACATGGATCAAAGGGAGCTAGAGTGCTCAAAAGCCCCCATGGCTCACCAAAAGCATCCAGGAATGTCTCAAAACTAAAAAGGAGGTGTACACCCAATGGAAGGGAGGGGACATCACCAGGGAGGATTATACCTCCTTTGCTCAAGATTGTAGGGGGGCCATTAGGAAGGCTAAGGCAGAGATGGAACTGGGACTAACAACCCAGATCAAAGATAACAAGAAGTCCTTTTTTAAATACATAGTGGGTAAAAAGAAGGTACCAGGTAATGTGGGGCCCCTGCAGGACATGCTAGGAAATCTGGTGGTCTCACGAGATGACAAAGCTAACCTCTTTAACAATTTCTTTGCCTCCATTTTTCTGAGCAGGGACCAGGTCATCCACCCCACTGGGATCCCCGATGGTCCCAGGGGAAGCACAGCCAGGCCCAGGGTCAGTGAAGACCTAGTCAGGGAACTTCTGGTGGGACTAGACATGTTCAAATCAGCAGGTCCTAATGATCTCCACCCCAGAGTGCTGAGGGAATTAGCAGAGGTCACTGCGGGAACCCTGGCACGGCTTTATGATAACTCATGGTGCTGTGGCGAGATGCCAGAGGACTAGAAAAGGGCCAATGTGCTCCCCATTTTCAAAAAAGGGAGGAAAGAGGACCCAGGAAACTAGGCCCATTAGTCTTACCTCAGTCCTGGGGAAGCTCTTTGAGAAAAGTATCCAGGTGCACATCTGCAAGGGACCAGCAGGGGAGATTATGCTTAGGGGCAACCAACATGGGTTCATTAGAGGCAGGTCCTGTCAGACCAACCTGGTGGCCTTCTATGACCAAGTCACAAAATCCTTGGACACAGGTGTCGCAGTGGACGTAGTCTTTCTGGACTTTAGGGAGGCCTTCAACACTGTCTCTCACCCAATTCTCATTAAAAAATTAGGCAACTGTGGTGTCGATGGCTACACAGTCAGATGGGTCGCTAATTGACTGGAGGGCTGCACCCAGAGAGTGGTGGTGGATGAGTCATATGGATGTAGGCAGTGGGGTTCCCCAGGACTTGGTCCTTGGGCCCGCACTGTTCAACGTCATCATCAGTGACTTGGATGAGGGGGTGAAAAGCACCTTGTTCAAATTCAAGGTGGGGAGAAGTGGGCACGCTAGAAGGGAGGAATAGGCTGCAATTGGACCTAGACAGGTTACAGGGGTGGGCAGATGAAAACAGGATGGGTTTCAACACTGACAAGTGCAAGGTGCTGCACCTGGGGAGGAAGAACCAGCAGCGTACCTACATGCTGGGGAACTCCATTCTCATCAGCACAGAGGCAGAAAAGGATCTTGGAGTCATTATTGATGCCAAGATGAACATGGGCCGACACGGTCAGGACGGCTAACCGCACCTTGTCATGCATCCATAGATAAATCATAAACAGGTTCAAGGAGGTGATCCTCCCCCTCTATGCAACATTGGTCAGGCCGCAATTGGAGTACTGCATCCAGTTCTGGGTGCCGCACTTCAGGAGGGATGTGGACAGCATCGAGAGGGTCCAGAGGAGGGCCACTGGCATGATCAGGGGGCAGCAAGGCAGGCCCTACAAAGGGAGGCTATGGGACCTGAACCTGTTCAGCCTCCACAAGGGAAGGCTGAGAGGGGATCTGGTGACCATCTATAAACTGGCCAAGGAGGACCAGCAGGCATTGGGAGAGTCCCTGTTCCCCCAAGCACTACCGGGAGTAACAAGGAATAATAGCCATAAGTTGACTGAGAGTAGATTCAGGCTAGATATCAGGAGGCACTACTTCACAGTCAGGGTGGCTATGATCTGGAACCAACTTCTAAGGGAAGTGGTGCTTGCTCCTACCCTGGGGGTCTTCAAAAGGAGGCTAATCACCTAGCTGGGGTCATTTGACCCCAGCACTGTTTCCTGCCTATGGCAGGGGGTCAGACTTGATGATCTGCTCAGGACCCTTCCAATGATCAGGGGACAGCAGGGCAGGCCCTACGAGGAGAGGCTAAGGGACCTGAACCTGTTCAGCCTCCACAAGAGAAGGCTGAGGGGGGAATTTAGTGGCTGTTTACAAACTGGTCAGGGGGGACCAGCAGGCATTGGGGGAGTCCCTGCTCCCCCAAGCACTACCAGGAGTGACTAGAAATAGTCACAAGCAGGCATGGGGTAGATTCAGACTAGACGTCAGGAGGCGCTACTTCACACTCAGGGTGGCTAGGATCTGGAACCAACTTCCAAGCAAAGTGGTGCTGGCTCCGACCCTGGGGGTCTTTAAGAGGAGGTTAGATGAACACCTTGCTGGGGTCGTTTGACCCCAGTACTTTTTCCTGCCATGGCAGGGGGTCGGACTTGATGATCTGCTCAGGTCCCTTCCAACCCTACCCACTATGAAACTATGAAACTATGTTCAGGAGGACTTTGTGTGAAAGTCCAATTGTACATTCTCATCTTATTTCTAAGCAAGCAGAATGCCCCACAACACTTTTTCTGCCATCTTTAAATAAATATGTAATGACAACAAGCACACTGCAGCTTCTCCAGTGACTTTGCTCGACACTTACACTACCATCATTTATACATGGTCCATCCACATCTATGCATAGTTAAGATTACAAGCAACATTTCCCAATATATGGATCATAAACCTCCCATGATACCATGTTACATCACACCTTTATATGACAGAGTAAGATATCTCATCAACAGTTTTGCCACTTAATGTAGTAGACCCAGAAGCTAGAAAGTGGTAGGCCAATTAGGGGTATCCTAAAGCAGGGGGTGGCAATGTTTTGGGGAAGAATGCCAAAAAACCCACAACCTTGATTTGTAAGATGTTGGCATGCCATGGGCAGATAGCAGGGGAGCTGCAAAGGGCCTGATTCTTGTTGTGGTAGCACAGTCATAGCTCCTTCCCCACTGTCTGCCCTGAGGTATGAGTGTCAAGCAAAATGCCTTCACATGCTATGCTCAGGCACATGCGCTGGGGTTTCCCTGTCCTAGAGCATTTCCTAAATGTAGCCAGGATGAAGCATAAGTGCATTTCCAGGGTAGGATAGAAGTCTGACCACCAATAATATGACACAAGTAACTTACAGGCAAGCTAATGATTATTGGACATTAGCCAGACACTTAATAAGCCAGTAATTAGTCAAAGGACTACAAAACGTACAAGTTACCAGAGAACTTCGAGGAAATATTAACTTTTATTGTTTTTTTCTAACATTTGGGTTTTACCCACAAACAAGCTTTGAAATGAACACTGAGAAGATCACACAGGTGGAAAGACTTGCTGTTTTTGGGTAAAGGTTTCCAAAAGAACCTACAGAGAGTGGGGAAGTCAGTAACAAAACACTTGCTGTTTACACCATCAGTTCTGAAAGTGCCATATGCAAAGCTTACTGGCATGCATGCCACCCAGCACTAAGGGAGCTACACTGTTTATAATTCAGAAGGTAGTGCACACAGAGCAAGTATGGTATACCTCAGTCTAGTGCTTCCTGGCTACAAATTGAGTGGTACAGACATACTGTAAATTTCTGCCATTGGACATGTATAAAAGCAAATAGTTGCTTAGTGCCCTGACACTTACTAAACTGCTTAGCACTGTAACTCATGCACAAGGTCCAGCAGGATTCCCATAATAGACATTTGTTCCATTTATGGCCTGCCTATAGGACCTGATTCAGGTCATACCTAACCCACACAAAGCTAAGCCAGGAGCAAAGGGATGGCTGGTTGGCCTGTCTGCCCAAAAGCCAAATAATTAGAGTACTCTCCTGGGATGTGAGACATCAAGGTTTTAATTCACATTCTGCCCAATTTTGAAAAAGTAATTAAACTCTACTGAAACCTATTAGGTAGCTTAGGTAGCTCCTTGCTCACTTTTGTGAATTTGTTCTTTAAGCATCCAGATCTTCCCAAGGATCAGATGAGGAGCTTGGGTTGAATTCCATTAGGGAGCCAGGTTTAAAAGTTAGGCTTTGTGATAGTTAAGTTTCTTTGTGGATCTAGTTGTAAGTGATTTAGCAGCTGAAGTCACAATTTCAGAAGTTAAAATTGACTTCTATAACCCATTAACTTTCAATAAAACATAAGCTAATAAATGCTGAAATCTTTTTGGAAAAATGGGATTTTGTCTCTTACAAAGCTATCTCAAACAGTTTGGGTTCAAGAATCCAGAAACATCAAGGCTGATTTAGTGAGAATGCAGAGGACATAAAGAGATTCCTTGAAGAGAGCCATAACCTATGGTTATCCTGGATGACTGATAACATATCAGCATTTCACAAAAACTGTTTTGTATCACAGTCTTCAAGCCAAATTCAGAACTATGCCCGATGCTTGGTGGAGCAAAAAAGTGGATGAGCTACAGATGGGCACTCTTTGACCAAAGCAATATGAAGTTCTGCAATGCTTTTAAAAAAGAACATGAGCCTCAATTAAGTAATTCCATACCTGTTATGAGCTGACAGAAAAAAGCCTTCCAACTGAAAAGACCCTCATTCGAGAAAAGTGGCCTGGTGTTTTAATAACCTGCCCAGTTAGGAAACTATCATCACTAATAAAAGAACCAATCAACTGCATTTGTATTCCTCAGTAAAATTCTTGCCACTGAACTTACCACCTTAAAGACAGAAAAGGTAACCACATTGCTCACAAACAGCAAGGTATCTGGCTCTGCTGGCATCCCAGACCCTGCCTACCTACCTAGCGAGGATTATTTAATCTACTATTTTACAGTTTCTTGCCTGATGTGACATGAAGGAACAACCTTCCTTCCCCCACCGCTACCCACACTGGAATACAAAGATGTTACTATTGTCTATGTTAAGACAAAGGTAATTAAATATATGACAATTGTAGGAAATCTTCCTATTAGTAGCTGCTGACAAGATTCTTGAAAGAATTATATCTAACTTCTTGGCATATAGTTAAGAAAATATTGCCTGGTTACCAATGTTGTTTCATAGAAGAAAGAGGAACAACAGACATGATCTTTGCTGCATGGCAAATAAAAGAGAAATGTAGAGCAAAGTATAGAAATCGACTATGACTTTGTAGGTGTCAAAAGATATTTGACACCTTCATTGAAGGATATTTATATCAGCTTCTGTTTAAGATTGGCTTCCCTGACAAATTCATGGTAATGGTTAGACAGCTTCATGATGGGATGAAAGATAGTGCAACTCCAATCCATGAGTAAGAAAGAATAAAATAAGGCTGTGCTCTAACATCTATCTTATTTTGTATCTTGTTTCTATGATCTTGATGTAGATTTTATGATTAGGTACTATGATTATGATTAGATTCTACCTTGCTGGAAAGTTTTTTAATCCCAGATGGCTGCAAATGCAAGGAAGGGTGCATAAGGAACTCTTTCATGAACTTCTGTTTGCTGCTGACTACCTTTGGCTGTTCATGTTCAACAAGATAGCAGGTTATCACACACACAGCTTTTCAACTGCATGCTCATACTTTAAACTAACTATTAGCCTTCAAAAGACAGTGCTCATATACAAGCCCACTCCTTCCAAGCTAAGTGGTCATCACCACTGGAGGGCATGTGCTTCAAGTGGAAGATAAATTCACTTACCTGGGCAGCACTTTCTCACATGAAGTTCATATTGAACACCTTTTTGAAGATTACAGGAACATCTCTGGAATAAGACAGGCATACCTTTGCAGACAAAATTGAAAGTCTACAAGGCAGGAGTTCTGACCTCTTTACTTTATACCTATGAATAATGGACAACCTAAAAGCATCATGTTGAGAAGCTGAACTATTTCCAACTAAGTTGTCTAAGAAAGAAAATGAAAACAAGTTGGCAAGAAAGAATCCCAGATACTGAATTCCTTCAAGGAGCAAATATGCCAAGTACAGTTGTGCTTTCATAATCATAGCACCTAAAGAGATTTGGCTGTGTAGTTAGGCTGTTTTATAACCAAGTCCCTAGGAAAACCCTTTATGGAGAACTAGACTTTGATGGATGCCCACATAGAAACAGGCACAAAAACTGTTTTAAAACAACCTTGAATCAATGCAGTATTGACATTCAAAACTGGGAACAAAACTCCTGGAAAAGTTATAATGATGAAAACCAACACAGGGATGCAAAACACGGGAGCCCTACAAGAAAAAAAGTTTGAGCATCAGGATAATTCTCCCATTCCACAACAAATGACATTAGCTATCTATATTTTTAGATTCAAGCTACCCCTTGGAAAATGCCAGCTCTTAGTTTTCCCGTGATTTTTTTAACTATGGAAAAATAATACAACAAATTTTCTATTACAAAGATCTCAGAGAGATCGCAACAGATCAGAATTTTTAACTCTATGGATTCTTATTTGAATTATGTTTGAACACCTAACAGTGCTAACATTGCATGGCGTCACATGGACATCCCTAAAAGAATCACAAGGCACTCCAGGGTGCTACAGCACTCTGGCTGACAATCACTGCTCTAGGCTATACCTACATTCCAGACAAAAAAATCAGGCTTATCAAACAGAACACATTAATGACTACCTGTAGCAAGTCCATGCCCCAAAAGCAGCTGTGATGCCCCCTCCCACTCCAGCCTCTCAGGGGCCCTCCATTTTCCTTTCCTGCCATATCTTGATGGTATTATTATAATGTTAAGGGAGGCTGCCCCAGGGTTCCCGAGTAAGCCCTTGTTCACTTTCACCAGCTGGTATCCCTTGTATCCAGCTGGTCCCGTTCTTGCAAATCGGGCACCAGGTTATGACCCCCCCCGAGCCTGTTGGTGACCCGGGGCACCAGGGCACCAGTTGCCATAGGAGCTGTATTATTGGTCTCCTCTCTCCCCTGTAGCCATGCCCATGCCTTGTAGATGTCACTCCAGATTTTCTCATACTGAATTGTATAGGCTTCAGCCCTCCTGCCCTTGGCCTACCAGTTACTCTAGCTATGGACTCCTAAGCCTGGGTCCAAACTGGCCAGGGCCTAGGCTCTGGGTTTATGTGCTCCAAAACTCCACACTATGTATATTGTCTAGCTTTTAGGCAACATACACCATATAAGGCTATTTTAAAATATATATTAATATTGTTAATACTAACTAATAAGTATATACTCCGGACAGAACAAATCAAAGGCCTTCTAGAGGTGTTCAACTTAAAATGTGATTAGCAATGATGATCAGTCGTTCCACTAGCCACCTTGAAAGGGACATTTCAGCTGTCATTCCTACTAAGTCCTTGGACTCTGTATTTATTATTGTCAATGAGATTTCCTGTTTCAATGGATAGGTTTGTTTTGGGGTTGTTTTTTTTTCTTTTCTTTTTTTAGGGTCATGAAAATTGCTCTTTCAATTTCATAGGTGACTGCATGGTATCAGATAAAACCACTTTAGTTCATTATTGACCTCTGACAGATTCAAGACCAAGTAAAAGTTTTCATGTCATATTGTGAAGTTCACTTTTCACCATACCAAATTAAATGTTATAATTAAGAAGGTTTAGCTACTGGAGAACAAGTGAAAGGAAAACTGTGATGTGCCATACCAGTGATTCTCAAACTTTTTAGACTCAAAGCACTCTTAGTTCTTAGCTTTCACTCATTTTTAAATAAAGAAAAACACCATATTTTCTTAAATACCATATCCCTAATCCCCTGACATATACCTTGATTTAGGCAGAATGGAAAAAAAAATGCCCATGTTATGTTTGCATAGAGCAGGAGCAGAGTCTAATTTTCAGCTCGGTCACTTTCCCTTTCCTGTTTAACCAAAATCTGTAACCTTAGCTGCTGCTGAAGACTGGCCTCCATGGGTGGACCTATGAATTTTAAAATAGCTAAAAGCAATCTACAGGGCTATGAAATAAAAGGAGACAAGCAGTAACTAGCATACAGAAAAATTTCCAGTGAAAGGTTAGCTTGATTAGTAGAACATCCAGACCATTAAAAAGCAGATCTGATCATTACCACCTGTGGAGTAAAGAAAAATAAGCCAATTGATTCCTTCAGATGCCTGAATAGAAATGCCACTGCTGCTGCCTGGTTGAGTAGGAAACAAAATGGAATTATTCTATTCCAAGCAGAAAAATCAGCTTCCTTAATTAAAACGTGCACTTGAATTATGGGAGGGCTGATTTATGGGAAAAAGGTATGTGTGATATGAGAGTAAATATGGTTATAGAGCTTTTTTTTTTTTCCTGTTGGAAAGACCCAAGGAAGATCACACCAGGTCAGAATGATGTTTACACTATGGGGTGCCCATACATGAGCCAGGAGGCTACTCTAATGCACTATAATTACGGTATGTCGGAGCAGACTCAGTTAATCGAGTCTGCTGGAAGCGGTAATTTCTGTGCTGCAGCCAGCGTCCGCATCTCATGTATCAGCAACCTCATGCTTCAAAATGGCAGCAGGGGCATTTTAACTAAAGCTCATTTGGTGACCTTGAAAGTGTCCCTGCCACCGTATTGAAGCATGGGGACACTGATCTACAAGATACTCTGGGCACTTTACTTAGAGCAGGTCTCAGAGCTGCTAAACTAAGTGCCCCTTTCCCCCCTCCTCCCCCACCCCAACTCCTGAAGCACATGTAAAAATGCCCATGGATTCCTAGTTGAAATCTCTGGTTTTATCTTGTGAGTCATGGGTAGGTGTTTGTACCCTGCTTCACGTTTAAAATAATCTGCCTAAGAATCACTGTGCTACACACATATTAATAAGAGGATTTTAGTATCTGTAAGATCACAAATTGTAGCATAGCAAGAACATTATTCCAGGAAGAAAGCCCATTTCTGTTTGAATTCATTTACAACTAAAAGCTGTGTTTTATACTAAGAAGATACAACTACCTGACATTGGACTGAAGTCTTATAAAATGGGCATTGTTGTTGGAGTCTGTGTAGATCAAGGTGCCACAGCGCATCATTTAAAATACTACAATGTTTCTCTATAATTAGAAATGTCAGTAATTGTAATAACTGTTCACAAGTGTTCATAATAGTGGCCCATAAATGTGTACACCTGAATTAAAAAGGACTGCAGACATTCTAACTTCAAAACCTACAGCAATTGTGATAGAATTTGTTGGCATCTCTTAGAGTTTCTTTCATATGCTTCCCAATGTGTAAACTGTTGTTAAGGGCTCTTAAGGCAGTACAAACCATATGACAAGAGGAAATTACCTACTCTGCATTGTCTTCCATTAGTTGCTACACCCCTGGTTCTGGTCACTTCATGTGTCAATTACATTATTTTAGATTCCTTAATTAAACTCAAAGGGCCAAGTTAAAAGGTTCCATGTGGAAGATAAATTATAGACTGATAAGCAGCTATATGTTTCAATAAGTTTAAGGGAATCTAAATTGAGTAACATACATACTGAAGAGACTAGGAGTAGCTATTGTCCATTCAGAAATACCTGAATGACTGCCCACAGTAGTACCATTACGATCAATAATTATCAATAGTAACCACTGTTCATTTTGAGATAATGAACTTATTGATTGAAATACTGAATGATAATTTTTTAAGTTAATTATAGTAGCTGCACCATTGCTCTATAATTCCCATAAGACTATATGATATCTATGTTTGATATTGATCACTGTGAGAAAACTTTTATTCCCTTGAACTTCTGGAGATTAAATGAAAATTCAATTTCTTAGGAGTTTATGTATCTATGGGGGCTGGTTTTGTTATCCTCTAAAGTTCCATTTTATAGCAATACTGATATCTCTTACTGAGGTAATTTACCATGCATGAATTTAATGTTATATTTTAAATAATAAATATCTTCTGATTGTTAACCCAATATCAAAGCAGGAAGGAAACTGGTTTTAGCTCCTTGCAATGGGCTTCTATACTTCCAGTGCCATTATTAAGATCAATTTAATTGGGGGTGGTGGCTACTGGTTAAAATGACCTCCAAAAGCAAAACTGTATTTAAAAAATGTATTTTCAAGTATATTCCAGAGTTTATATTTAGTAAAAAGCACTTTTCTCCATATAAACTTTGTGATGGCTATGCTGAGAAAACTAGGTACTGCTTTTTAAGTTAAACCCATAAGATTACTTTAACATAGTTCTTTGTGGTTTAATTTATCATATGTTCTGGCACCATTTATCACTAAATGCAGAATGATGAAGAAATGGCTCTATTAAAGCTGAATAACTACTGAATTAAAAAGCTGTTAAATGAGTTGGAGTGCAGACTACTGTTAACAATATGTGGGAAGGGTGTTTGGCTGAAATAAATTACTTTCACAGTAATAATATGAGAAGTGCACCTTTGGAGAAACATGTTCAAAAATTCACATCTTGATTTCCTGACTAAATTCACATTCTCCACTAATAATATTTTTAAATTAGCTTCACAGTGAAGGTAAGAAAATGCTTGGTCTCAAACAACAAGGTTTAAAAACAAAATTTTCTTTATTTAAAAACTGAGTAATGGCAGGTTTAAAAATATACATGCAAAACACAACAACAGATTCCAATTAAGATATATTTCACTTGTTCACCCATAATCTTTTTGTAAATGCTTTTACAATATTTCAATGTACGCTGTCATACCAACTTGTAAATAATAAATAGCTCTCCCTATAGTACAGAGTACTCTGCATACTACCTCCTTGCAAATAACAAATAGCTACCCATCTAACAAGTTAAGATTCATTTTCATGTTATTGATTGCAGTGGACTGTGTAGGTAATAGGAGGGCTTTACTATATAGTTGATGTATCCATGTCCACTAATGTAGCATAACAATTTCAGATTTGAAAGCACAGTTTTATAATTTAAAAGTACTATTGAATTCGACAAACTACAATACATGCACTCACAACTTATACATTTACAACAATGTATTTTCAATCAAGTAAGCAATCTTGTGGTTCTCTTTACAGTGTGAAGATAGTTTGTAATCTTTAAAACAAGGGTAGATATTGCCAGTGTTTTTACTTATTTTTATGCTTTTATGGTTAGAAACAAAGACTGTTTAATGATATTTTCTTATAGCATTTTTGGAAATAATTCAATTCAATACTAGGTAGCATTTCTTTTCTCAGGGCCTATTCCTGTTTTCATTGACTTCATTTTAAACAGAACCAACCTCTCAGCATTCTTGTACTTCACTGGTCATTTTAAAATGACCTTCTAACATACATTTCACTTCCACAGAAAAGGCATATTTATGGCTTTATTGGCAGATGAAAAAGGAGAAGTCCTTGCAGTCTTGGTTTCTTTTCAAGCTCTATAGTTCCAAAGAACACAGAAATAACCATGATATACTTATCATTCTACCCAAGTAATGTTTATTTAGCTGACACGTTAGAGGAGGGTCATGAATGAGCACTTCCACATGCCTTATAAAGGAATAACTCTTGACTGAACAAGAGATCAGGGTGGGAACCAAATATAGTTGTTATCAGTTGGGATGATAGGTTCTGTAATTAAATAATGTAGGATATGTAATTAAAGAGTATAACAGGGCTTATCATGACCTTCATGTATTGGTGCTTGACATTCACTTTTGATTTCATAAACGCAGCCTGCACATGCCTGCCCAGTGACCCAGGCCAGAAGCCAGCAAACAGTAGAGCATAGGTCCCTGCTTGGATGGAGCTGAGAGCTTGGGCCAAGGCTAGCCCACCCACCCTGTGAGGGGAGGTTTACAGAAGAGGTGCAAAGCATCCTGGAATGCCAAGGGACTGTGAATTAACTTGAATCTGAAGGGGATCTGGGGCAAAAGTTCAATAAACTGATTTAACCCAAATCAGCTAAGTCTGATACTACATCCACCAAGGTTTATCTTAAAGCAGTTTCAGCCATATTGAAAGTACCATATGTTCACTGAACTTCTGTTGTGTTACAGATTTGAACAAGCTTCCTTTCACATACAGCAGTTCATGTGTAATTTCTATCCCTAGCCATGGTGATTTTCTCTTGGGCCCTAATCCACAGCTCTTGGAAGTCAGTGGAAAGACTCCAGTTGCCTTCAGTGGGTTCTAGATGAAACCTTAATGAGGCTATGGGAGTATGAAGCTTGTTGTAACATTAAACAAGAGAACCATACACATTGACCAAGAGGAACTTCCCTCTTTCACATCTGGGAGAAGGGCCCCAGAAACCAGGATTTCCCAAGTGAGTGCCCTAGCCACTCAGCTATTAGAGACAAAAGATGGGATTTCTCAATTTCATTTTGTCACCAATGCATATGATCACTGTGGGTGTGTATATAGTTATCCACGTGCCAACCTTTGCAAAATGACTTTTTGGGGACTTCTACAATGAAAAAATACTATGCAGATGACCAGTTCTGGGTGCTTAAGCATCCTGAAAAGAATAGAATAGAATACCACTCCTAGTTCATTACTTGTTGAATATTTTTGTGTCTAGTTATAATGAAATGTACAGAGCCTGAGGGCACATTAAAAAGACCTTTACTTGAAAATGAAAGATAATCATGTAGTGGGTCTTATAATTACACAACTATTTTACAGAAAGGACCCAACAACAGATTTCAAGATTTCCAGATTTAAATGTTCCTAAATTTGGGATTTAGCTCCAGGGTGAAATCATGGGCCACTGAAGTCAGTGAGAATTTTGTCCTTAAATTGATTGTGTCACGCTACAAATAGCTAGGGCTTCATTTCACTTTTCCAGAATTTAGAGATGTTCTGCAGCTCAGGCTGGCAGAAGGCAGCGAGGGGGGGCGGTGTTTTGTTTTATTTTGCATTTTTTCAGCTGGACTAGGTTTTGATTTCTTGATGCTTGTTGTCATCATACCTTCTTTCCTCCTTCCCCTCCCCCCGCATCTCAGCCATCCCACTACTCCAGCATAAATTATGAATCCAAGAGACTATCAATATACTTCTTTAGTTTTGATTAATATTGCATTATCATATTCTTCCATAGCCCTTGCAAAAAACCTACTAATATAAACAGAAGATGCACCAAAATTTTGAAATGGCATACAAACTGTGAAGCTGAAAAATTATTTTTGGTCTAGTCTCTTAAAATGTTTTTTTTCTTCAAATTCTATTATGAATTGAATGTCTTAATCAAAAATAAACTAGATAATCTGCTGAAATCCTTTACAAATAGAATGTGAGGGAAAAGCCAGTTTCATATCTGGCAACTGTTGCAAGGAATTGTTTAATATACAAAGGAATTTGTTATTCATTTAACATAATAAATGTAGTCAAGATAGTGAAAGAATCAGTGAAGGTTTAGGAATGTTTTCCCCAGACTTCCTAATAAGAAATGAACCTTTTATCATAAATTTACGTACAATATATAATTATCTTTTAAAATAAAAGTTTCTGTTTATCACCTGTTGACTGTTTCTTGGGATTATAGTAGATTTAGCAACAGAATTTATTTTAAAAAGCCTAGCAAGAAGTCTTTGCATAGATAATGAATCCAAAAGATTATAAAAATCCTATGATTCATTAATTTCTCCTACTGCTTTTGAGTGACTATGGCTTTGTAACAGTTAATATTCCATCCATTTAATATCACTAATTATTTTCCCTCTGCAGCTTTGATGGGTTAGTTATAGCCTGGAATAAAAAACACTGTGGTAAGGACAACTGCACAGCAAGGTTAAGTGCCTTCTTGTCTTCAGTACCAATAATTACCTTTAAAAAAAAAGCTGTTTTCAGATTTGACAGTTAATTTACTAATGAGTATGTGGACCCAATTTATAATAAAGTAATATTGACCAGAAATAATCCTGCATTGGTACTCATCTGAATTATTTTATTGTTCAAGTCTTCTATTAAATAAATTGGAAAGGATTAATTTTGCAAGATGGGATTGTCAGACACTGCTGCATAAACTAGATGCATGTCAGCACTAAATTTAATTATTGATCACAATACAATAGTGCTGAGTGTTCCAATCCCCAAACAGCTTCCAGTAACTATCAGCAGATTCCAAATATAGAGACCGAAGGAAAAAAATTACTCGCAGATGACTACATTTTAAAATAAATAAATAATTCATCAGCACTAAATAAAAATTTAATTTTAAAGTACAATTTAGATCACTTGCTAGATCATGTAACAAGTAATCAGAAGATGAGAATGACTCCCTTCAAGTAATAAACTGTAATAAAGCAATAGCATGTTCTTGCAGCCAAGGGATTCCTTTGATTCCCTAATTCTTGCAGACAAATTAAATTTGGAAATGGGAGGTCAGTTTGAACATATCCCTCCTATCAGATTATAACTTGTTGGGAAACAAATGCCAATATTTCAGGGGGCATACAACAGACTTCTAACTGTTATACAATATTATTCAATGCTTCATATTCCTAGGATATTTGTGTTTAAGCTAAATGCGTAAATGTGGACCATAATAAAAATATTCTTTACTCAAGCTGAGCCAAATCTTGAATGTATCATATGCTATACTTAATGACATACTGAAGAGATGACTCTACCAATATTCAAAAATAATTTATAGAGAGTAATTACACCAAAGTAAATTCTTTACAGAGTTTCAGATACCATGGACACAAAAAGGAAAGGAGTTGATCAAAACCAGTTAAATTAGTTTAGGAGAGGCCTAGTGTAACAGGAACAGGGAGCTTTGGGCTCCTGTTACTGTAAGGAAGAAACTGCAGAAGAAAGAGCGCCAGGCAGGTGAACAGGGGTTAGCTGCAGAAGGGGAAAGCAGGAAGGGAACAACTGCAGCTTAGGCAGTAAACTGTCCATTAAGGTGAAGGGCAGTTCACCTGCAGCCAGACAAGAGAACACCTGACCAGAAAGGTGAAGAGTCCAGGGAATATAAACCTGGGTTCCTAAAGCAGATGGGCAGTGTAGTCCTGAACTCTAATGAGAGGGGAGCTCCTGCCTTCCCGTGAGGAGTGGAAATTGCAGGCATGCCAGGTGCTCCCAGGACAGAGAGAACCAGAGAAGGGGGGAGAGGCCTGGCAGAGGTAGGTTGATCCAGAGGTTGGACTTTGAGTTAAAGCAGGTGCTGGGATTTCTGTTATACTTTAAACCAGTGGACCAAATTGTGACTAGCAAGGGTAGGTGGAAGTCAAAGAGCACCACAGAGGCACATTAGGGAGCCTTACCTGGATAAGCCCCAAGCCACAGTGGTGCCCAAGGGGCACGAGGGTGTTTGAATCCCCATCCAGGGATGGGTTAAAACCACAGGCAGACAGCAGCCAAGAAGGCCCAAACCTAGTGGTAGGAGTGGCCTGAGGCAAGAAGAGCTAAGGGCCAGGGCCCCAAAGCCCATGAAGGTGAAGCCCAAGAGGGCAAGATTAGGGCTGGAACCCAACAGCCAGGTCCAGCACAGTGGGCCTTGGCAAAGGGATCAACGAAAGGAAAAGGGTGGAGGCCAGGAAGGCTAAAGCCCCATTAAGGGCAGAAAGGCCTGAAGAGGCTAGACCTGATAGTAATTAATCAGTAACATCTGCAAGACATGCATGGGTACAGGGGAGGTCAGAGACCATGAAACTAGCCTTTAAGGCAATAGATGAGCTGGGGACATGGATGGGCCAGGAGGGCCCAGTTAGCACATATGGAACAGGTTTGTGGACTAGTGGGGGCGGAGAGGAACCACCTGGCAAAAGAGGATGGACAAGGGCTCATTCAGGAATCCTAGGGCAGCCTCCGTTTTCACAAACCAAATCATTACATCACATTGTGGCAGGCAAGGGAAAAGGAAGCCAGCCCAGGGAGCCAGAGTGGGTGCAGGAGCCACATGGCTACCAGAGGTATCATAGCCACCCCTGGGGCTCTATCCTGCTATCCTTCTGTTAGTCTATTTGCTAAAATCAGGTGCAATAGAAATAGGTATCTTCAAGAATTCATTTTTGAGGCAGATCTCTAATGTGAAGTAACTGCTCTGACTCTGCTGAACTTCCCTATTTAAATGTTATTCTTGTATTTTACTAATAAAGTTCATATAAACACAGCAAATTCATGCTATCAGAAAACAGTGCACTGCTCTGCACAACTACCTGCAGAAACAATGAACCGGAAACAGTTCATGCAGCTTAGTAGACAGGTTAATTAACACTGCTGAGTGTGAAACAAAAGTATGTTTTAAGGTGGTGTTGACCAATACAGCAAGTTTGCAGTGTAGAGATGCCCTAATTGATTGAGCATGGCTATCTGGAGTTCTGAGCATTTTCAGTATTGAACCTCAAAAGTATTTAATACATATTGGCCGTAGGTCAAGAGCAGCAAAGCAAAGAGATGAGGCTATATCCTTGGGGTAAAACGCATTTCAGACTCAAATCATGTTCTGTAGCTGTAGAAGACAGTTTAACTGAATAATCAAGACATGTTCTTGGTGCAGAGTGCCTGATAATTTTTCCTCTTCATTCTAGAAAATTCAAAATAAGCACAAATGACATTGTTCCAGCTTTTGCTATTTGAGAATTTGTGGTCTTTAGTCATATAACATAGTATAAATTGTATAGGAAGTTATGAGTTACTATTTTTGTTTTAATTCTAGAGAAATAAACCTTAGAAGCCAGAACAAGAACTATTATAGTAAAAGCATTAAACAGCTGTAACACTGGGAGAAAAGGTTAGGTACATTGGATACTTTATTTTTTTAGTACATTATCATTATTTAATGTAATCTAACTAAGTACTGATATGGTTATTTTAAAACAATTTCTGTCAGTTTTATTCCATATCATGTTTAAGAAATTCATACACTTTATTAATGTTGATATATGGAGTGATAAGGAAGCCACCCATGTTCTAATGAACCTTTAACATTCATCTTGACAATACTTCAGTTTCCTTTGACATTTTAAACAATATCTTAAATATTCTTCTGCCTCGTGCACAGTGCAGTTCACTCTGCCCAATCCCAGACTTAAATCCTACTTTGCACAGAATTATTTGAATGTGCTTCAGTATTACTGAAATATACTTAAAAAGCAACTCCAGAAGTAGGCCAAAGGTAAACAGAATTTTATTTTGAAATTTAACTAATTTAACTTTGATGCATGTTTCAGCAAAGAAATGTTGTATTTATTCTGGTCATGAACCAATGCTTTCTAAACAGAAGGACTCCGTTAATATAACAAGCATCATATCAGGGAAGAAGGAAAGAGAGCAGCAAAATAAGGCCACTGGAATTCAGAAAAGCAGACCTGAACAAACACAGGGAGTGAGTGGGCAGGATTCCCTGGGATGAAAGTCTGAGAGGAATGGCTCTTTTAAGGGTATAGAAGCCAGCTATCCAGCAAGGGAAGAATAGGAAGTCCAACAAGACACCAAATTCACCAGATAGCAATCTCTTCAATGGGTTGAAAATCAAAAAGGAAACCAATAGGAAGTGGAAACTTGGTCATAATACTAGGGAGTAGTATAAGAGTATTGCACAGGAATGCAGGGAAAATATTAGAAAGGCCAGGACACGATTTGAGATGCAGCTGGCATGGAGCATCAAATGCAATAAAAAAGGATTCTACAACTATATCAAAAGTAAGAGGAAGACCAGGGAAATCATAGGTCCCTTAAGGAATGCAGAAGGCAATCTAGTTACAGCTAATGCAGAGAAGGCTGAAGTATTTAATGCCTTTTTGTACTTCAGTCCTCACAAAAAGGGGCAGCTACCACATTATGAGTTCAGTTGGCAACAAAGAAAGGAGACAAACTGCCTGAAGTAGTAAAAGAACAGACCAGGGATTACTTAGAGAAGCTAGATACTTCCAAGTCAGCAGAGCCAGATGGGGTGCACCTGAGGATAGTGAAAGAATTGGCTGAGGTAATTTTGGAGCTACTGTCTATCCTTTTTGAGAACTTGTGGAGATCAGGTGAGGTCCCAGATGACTGGAAAATGGCAAATATAGTGCCTATATTTAAGAAAGAGAAAAAGAAGGATCCAGAGAATTATAGGCCAGTCAACCTGACCTCAGTACCTGGAAATAGAGCAAGTCCTCAAACAAACTATTGTAAAGCACCTACTGCAGAACAAGGTGATCAGGAACAGTGCGGATTCACCAAGAGCAAGTCATGTCTGACCAACCTGAGTTCCTTCTATGATGACAGGCTCTGTCAATGCAGAGAGCAGTGGATGTGGTATACTTTGACTTTAGCAAGGCTTTTGACTTGGCATATCTACATATGTCTCTCCAGCACCATTGTTACTTTTGGAAGTACTAAATAATGGTGCAATAACAGCCTGTACTGGGCCATGCCAGTATCGTATGGTTATTTTTAGTCCCTACATTGCCATACCAACACGCTATATGGAGGGTGTGCATTGCTATAGCAACATAATGGTGGCATCATGGTTTTTGCCTGTGGATGCTATGTCACAGTAGTGCATTCCTACGACAATGTAGCATCATGTGTAGACATGCCCACTGTCTCCCATGAAAATCTCATTAACATGCTAAGGAAATACAGACAAGACAAAGTACTGTGAGGTGGATACATAACTGGTTGGATCACTGAACTCAATAAATAGTTGTCAGTGTCTCAATGTCTAATTGGAACGAGTTAACAAGTTGGGGTCCCTAAGGATCTGTCTTGATTCCAGTATTAATATCTTCATTCATGTTTTGGACAATGGCATTGAGGTACATTTATCGAATTTGTGGACAACACCAATTTGGGTGGAGTTGCAGGCATTCTGGAGGGTAAGGTCAGGATCTAGAATGACCTGGATAGATTGAAGAAATGGTCTGCAGTCAACCAGATGAGATTCAACAAAGACAAGTGCTAAATCCTGCACTTGGGATGAAATAATTGCATGCACAAATACAAACTGGAGAATGACTTGCTAGGCTGCAGTCCTGCAGAGAAGGACCCAGGGGATAGAGGATACCATAAGCTGAATATGAGCTAACAGTGTGCTCTTGTTGCAAAACAAAACAAACAAACAAACACCCCTCCCCCCAAAGCATATTAGGTTATATTAGCAGGAGTATCACTTGCCAATCACAGGAAGTGATTCTTCTGCTCTATTCAACACTAGTGAGGCCTCACCTGGAGTACTGTCTATTTTTGGGCCCCACATTTCAAGAAGAATGTGGACAGCTTGGAAAGAGTCCAGCACAGAGGGCCTGGTAGGCAAGACTTATGAATAAAGGCTGAAAGAACTAGAGTTATTTAGCCTGCAGAAAGGAAGACTGAGGGTGGGGAGGAAGAAGTTAATAACAGTCTCCAAATACCTGTAGGGCATTTATAGAGAGGATTGAGATGGGCTTTTCTCTATGGCCATAGGGGACAGGACTAGGAACAAGGGCCTCAAACTTCCTCAGGAGAAATTTATGTTGGAGATTAGGAGAAGCTTTCTGACTCTGAAGATGGTCAGGCACTGGAACAGGTTCCATAAAGAAATTGTGGAATCTACATCCTTGGAAGTTTTCAAAAGCAGGTTGGACAGACACTTGACTGGGATAGCTTTAGCCAAGGATGATCCCACCTTGAACAGGGGGGGCTGAACTAGATGACTTTATGAGGTCCATTCCAGCTCTACTTTCCTATGATCATTAAGAAGAGAATTGAAAACAAAATGTAAAATAGCATCATGCCACTATACAAATGCATGGTACACCCACATCTTGAATACTGTATGTAGGTCTGGTTTCCATGGCTAGGGACAAACGTTACACATAAACCAGTTTAAGTGATCAGAAACTGGTTTAAACCTGTAACAGAACAGATGTTAAGTGCACATAAATCAGTCTGAGAATAAAACTGCTTTGAGATAAACCTGGTTGAATGCAGTATTAGACTTAACTGATTTGGCTAAAAACAGTTTATGCAATATCTGTCCCCAAACCCTTGCTGGTTTAAGATAAACCAGACACCCTCAGCATTCCAGCATGCTCTCTGGGCTAGGTGGGACTCTCTGCTCCAAAGAAGGGCTGCCCCCCACCCCTCTGCTCTCTGGCTGCAGCTCCAGAGACTATGGGCTTCTTCCCCCCTCCCCTCCCCTCCCCTCCCCACTCCCTGCTAAGCAAGAATTGCCCCCTCCACTTTGCCTTGCTGAGAAGATGTCTGTGTATTAGCTAGCAGACTACATGATGGCTATGGCCCATGCTGAGTCAACAGATAGAATCAAGCTGGTAATGTCCCTCTGTTATTTTCTTAACTGCATGATAAACACTGTCATCAATTCCCTGCTGGGCTAATCAGAGCATCCATGCCCCCCTCAGCTCAGTCAGTACCGTTGAAGGGAAGGAGGGCTGCTCTAGAGCCCCCTGGCTTATAGCCTGAGCCACTGCAGGCATGTGCCTGCATTTCTGGGATGTCTGTCTGGTTACCAAACTGATTTAGCCTAGACTAACCTGAAAAGGTTGAATCATTTCAGGCTCAGGCTTTTTGAATGTCTGTCCCTAGCCCATATCTCAAAAAGGATGTAGTGGAATTAGAAAAAGTGCAAGAAAGGGCAACTAAGATGATCAATGGTACAAAGCAGCTGTCAAACCAGAAGAGCCTAAATAGACTAGCATTCTTCAGTTTGGAAAGGAGGAGACTGTGGGGGATATGATAGAAGCCAATAAAATGATGATGCATGTGGACAAAGTTAATAGGGAACTGTTATTCACCAATATCCAGAATACTAGAACTAACGAACACTCACTGAAATGAGCAGGAGACAGATTTAAAACTAGCAAAGGGAAGTACTTTTGTATACAGTGGGCATGTCTACATGTGCATTAATACACTATTGCTATAGTGCATTAAGTTTAGTACCTCTTATATGAAGTATTACATAAATGCACAGTAGCCAGCGCTAATGCACAGTAGCAATGATACACAGTCTTTTTGTGATGCTTAAAGTGCAGTAGACGAACTGTACTGAGCATTAGGGCATTAGTGCACTTTTTGCCATGACACACTAATGCACAGTAGAATTAATCTACTGCACATTAAGCATCTTGTTTAGATGCACCCAATGTGTAGTTAACTTGTGGAACGCATTAACACAGAGGTTGTAGAAGTAGACACTATAACCAGATTAAAAAAAGGACCATATAAATTCATAGATGATAGATCCATTAATAGCTATTAAACAGAACAGTCAGGGATTGGCATCCCAAATCAATGATGGTGGCTGCTCAGAGTGAGGTATGACAGTACAGATCACTCTAGATATATACTGTTCATATGATCTCCCTTTAAAGCATCCAGTCCTGCCACTGTCAGAGACAGGATACGAGACTAGATAGACCATTGGCTTCATCTAGTACAGCAATTCTTTTGTTCTTATATAACCAGGTATTGGATCAGGCCCTTAGTGAGAAATATTACAAACTACATTCTTAGATAGGATGGGTTAAGCCATAGTATTTTGTCAATTTTTCCACAGACCAAAAAACAAAATAAACCCCCTTTCTTGCCGCAAGACCCATTGATAAAGAGTCTCCCAGAAGTGCTAAACTTTTTCTGATAAGTCTGCAAAGAGTGTTTTGTGAACTCATAGGGTGTCTATACATGTGCTCTGGGGTGAAGTGGGGGGGGCACACTCTGAGAGCTGCTCTAATTAAAGCGCCCTCAGCTTCATGTATATTCAGTGTCCCGTGCTTCAAAACGGCAGTGGGGGAACTTTAACTAAAGCTTGTTCAATGAGCTTTAGTTAAAGTGCCCCCACCACCATTTTGAAATGTGGGGACACTGAATATGTGACACAGAGGCTGCTGGAGCACGCTAATTAGTATGCTCTAGCAGACTCACAGCAGACTCAATTAATTGAGTCTGCTTCGACGCGTGCTAATTAGATTGCGTCAGAGCAGAGGTCCATCACGTATATAGGTGCCCATAGGCTTTAATAAGATCTAAGACTATCTTTGGATTCAAATCTCACCTGATGGCAGCCTTTAGAGGTCCTTTTGCTGTAACAGCACTCTAACATATATATGTTAAACTTACAAGTGCTGCACTAACTCAACTAGTGCTTTCCTTTAAAAAAATGTCTTTAATTATTACAAATTTCTATATAACATGATCCAAAGAAAATTCTGATTTTATAATAGTTATACAAGACAACACCTTAATTTAGAGGAAAACTTGAGTTTTCATCCCTTTCTACATGATGCTGAATCCTGGATACAAAAGCAGATAACATCCATTCGATTTGGAGGTACTAATAACAGGAAAGATTCATTCCATTCAATGCCCTTCACCAGTTGCAGCAAGTCATGGACATATCGACATTTAAACAGATGTCAGCAATCTTTTAAAAAATGGAAATTGACTTACAGAGGATGAAGGCTGGAGTTAGAAGAATCTTTCATATAAGCCTATAGGTTAAGGAAAATATGTTGAGTTATAAATTAAATGATTTTCAAATACCAACACTATATATTTTTTAAATTACCCTCTCTGAGCATCATAATTTCTCAGATGGTTTAATATTCAGTGAAAACAGATTAAAGGCATCACTATACAAACCTTACCTCTACCCCATTTTCCTGGAAAGCCTTATACACTTGCTTAACTTTAATATGCAGTCCAATAGAAGACAATGGGAATACTCACATATTTTAAAAATAGAAATTTTTTTATAGGATTTGGGTCAAGTATCTTAAAATCTGTAAATCCTATTCAAGATTTAATACCATTTCCACATGACAGGTTCTCCATATGAAACAGTAAAAAAGGTAGTTTTCTCCAGAACTCTCCTTAATTAGCATATGTGCCCGTATCATTTGTTTATATTCTTATGAGGCCTGAACATATAAAATACTGGTTCTTCAAGAGGCTTGTAACTCAACCTTGTGTACTTGGTGAAGGGAAAAGGAAAGACAGATATTTCATCAACAAAATATGAAAAATGGTCCACAATCTATGTAATTAGTATTACACTAGCCAATTGTCCATCAAAAATGACTGGGAGGTGGGGGGAGTGGGCAAGGATGGAGGCCCATGCCCGCCCCCCCCATCTGGGCCTGCTCCCCCCCTCCCTCCTGCTGCTTGGGGCCAGGACCCGATCCCCCCCTCCCTGCCACAGGGGGGAGGGGAGGAGCGGGTCCGGGCCTGATGCAAGGGAAGACTGGGTCCAAGGGTGGAGAGAAGCTGGGCTGCTGTGGTGGTGGGGAGTGGGGAGCAGCAGGCCTAGGCTGAACAGGCAGCAGTGGGGGGACAGGAGGAGTGGGCTCAAGGCTGACACAGGGGAGGAGGGAAGGAGTGGGCCTGGGCCTGAGAGGGGGAGGAGTGGTTTCAGGCCTGTTCCCACCCCCCTGCATCA